>NC_141758.1:38475261-38690261 GCF_982258835.1 Parasteatoda tepidariorum | reverse complement strand
TAATGAAAAAGGTTGCAGTGTCAATGACGTAAATGCATTTGTCGATATTGACAATGACATCGCTATTTGTTCACAAGCGACTGTAAAAGATTTAACTTCAGAATTTTTAGATGAAAAACAACACAGTTCCAGCGAGGATAGTGATGATGAGAATTCGTGTGGAATTCCGCCCAGCAAGACTGAAACATTAGAAGCCTTAGAGAAAGTTAGACGATATTTAACATCAATTGAAAGCACAACAGAGGAAGAATTCATGGCGCTGATGATATTGGAAAAGAAGGTTAACAGCAATCAACAATTCCTGCATCAATCCACTATGTTAAGCTATTTTAATGCTCAGAAATAAAAATAAAAAGTGGTAACTATACAAAAGTATTTGTATTCCTTTTCTACACATTTATTTGCATGTGCATTACATTCTAAAAATCTAATTTTTCTCAACGAATCCTATTGCAGTCCATTAAAAAATTTCAATGTTATTTTAGTTTTTTTAAAGAAATTTCTAACTCCACTTAAGTCGTCACTCCGCTTAAGTCGTCGAAAATGTTCGGTCCCTTGAGTGACGACTTAACGAGGTTTTACTGTATATATATATATATATATATATATATATATATATATATATATATATACATATATATATATATATATATATATATATATATATATATATATATATATATATATATATATATATATATATATATATATATATATATATATATATATATATATATATATATATATATATATATATATATATATATATATATATATAATGTTAATATGTACATAATACTACATTATTATACTTATTACTAATAAAAACTTACGTGAGTATTTTCTGACCGCTTGTTAGTTATCTCTCTTGAAACTTCATAACTTTCCTCACTAACAAATAAAAAACAAAAGAGAGAAATTAATAGTTTATAATTTATTGTAAGGTGGTTATTCTTTTTCAACAGCTATAAATAGCCTCATAACTAATTATAAGTAATAAAGAGAGCATTTGCACAAGGCTATGGTTCCTAATTAACTGTATGGTCCCCAACTCTAACTATATGGTCCTCAACCCTAACTCTATGAGCCCTAACTCTAACGTTAACTTCCTTTGCTTTTTACAGCTCATGGAAAATTTTCCTACAAACCAATGTGCAAATAAGGGGATCAAAATGACAGCTACCGTTAACGTTATACAAATGCTATGAAAATGCTCTCTATCTTTAAAAGTATAATACATTAAACGATTTTGAAAGATTTTTTATTAAGATGCACTGTATAAGCTTTTAAGTTATACAATAACTTGTATTGTTACAAAATTTCGGGATATTTGATTACATATCAAAGTTAACATACTCTTTTGAGTTTTCCGATAACATGAATTTTAAACTTTTCAAATGTCTTCATGTGTGGGCCTATAGTTTGTTGATTTATTTCAATTCCCTTGGTATTGTTTTCCTATTTAATTGTGCATGAAGCTCTGATACAAAATTGCTTGCAGAAACTGAACAATTACAGACTTTTTTTTTACTGATGATAAACTATTTCTACTGATGTAATTCTATGGTAAGTATTCTTAAAATATGACCTATCCGTTTCCACTTTTTATACTATGTGTGGTTGATTCCTGTTCGCTTTCTAGTAAACATCTAAATTATATATAGAATAATATTTTTTAATATATTTTTCATTATTCTAAATTAATTTTAGAATATTTCTTAAGGGTCTATATCATGAACTAGCTTTTTTATTTTGTAGTTTGTTAATTTCTTGTTTCTAATCCATTTAATAGAACACGCCTTGCAATTAAATTAAAAATATTAATTTTAATCATTGGCATTAAAGTAATTGACCACCTACACCTCGCCAATGTCTGAAGCAATATTTAACTTTTAAAGTTCTTGCTCCTACTTCTGTTCTACCCTTCCTATCAACTATTGCACCAATGTAAGTATAAGTAAGATTGCACCAACATTTCTTGCATATTTTTCGAAAATAGTTTCATTCAAATTAGGTTGAAAAATAATAAGTGTCATCTGCCAACTCTATGTAAAAAAATTCCCTCTTATTTTTTGGGTCTAGGGTTGTATTTCTCATTATCCAATCAAATAAAATCAGGAGCAACTACCCCGACATCACAGACCCTTTTTAACACTTTTTTTGCTCTGTCAGGTTTTCATTTATTGTAGCACAGCACTGTGAATCCCTTCAAAGTACTTTATAAATCGTTCGAGAATGCTTAATAACTCTAAATTTTTTATAGCATACCTCTAGCAATAGAGCATAAAGCTTTTTGTATGCAAAAAAAAACCTTATTCAATGATTTGCTAAATCCGTGACTTTGTTCAGTAATATTCTATAAGTAAATAATAAAAGAATTGTGCCAGCCCCATTTTAAACCAGCTTGTTTTCTTTGTAGCGCATTTTCAACCTCAGTTATTTTCAACCTGTTGATTACAATTTTTTTCTAAACAAAATGTTTGGAATCGGCATAACGCTGATTCCTCTGTAGTTATCGCGAGCGGAAAGTTCTACCTTTTTCGGACTTTTTACGTTAATTGATTCTCTCCACTTGTTTTAGACTTCTTATGTTTTCCAAATTAAATAAAAAATGGATTGCATTCTTTTAACTGTTCCATCCGTATCAAATTTTGACATCTATGAAACGAATTGATTGCCATCACAAGCTTTTTACCCCCGAAATAGCGGTCAGGGAGCTGACCTCATGTCAGATAGGCAGTCTTAGCATTGGGTTTCAGTAACCGATGTTTGTTTGTTTTTTGTCGGAAAAGAATAATTGACCCCCCCCCCTACACGCAGTCAATCATATTCCCTTTTACACGGGTTTAAGACCGTCATCGGGACGTACATTACACGATTCTCAAACGCATAAATTATTTCTTTTAATTATTATTCCCCATCACTTTTATTTTAAAATGTTGCAGTGTTACAGTCACAGGGATTAAGTTCCAAATATGATATTTTCTTATAAAATCTCTTATAAATTTCTTTAAATTAGAACTGATAATAAAACGCAGTTAAGCCCTGATTGAAGTAAGAAGAAATGGAAATTTCTTAAAGTTTTTTTTTTGAAAGAAGAAAGAAAACTTTTTTTTTCAACTTTTATCACAATTTATATTATTTTGTGTATGTGTTACATTTATAATTATTTGTGTGCGTACTTTATGTAGGAAATTTTTTGTGTTTGAAGGTTTGAAGGACATGGGAAAAACAAATACTTTACTTACAAACATGCAGGAAAACAATGCTCCTTTTCGCATTCAGCAATTTTATTTTCCGGAATTTTCACGAGTAAATCTGCAAGAGTTACTTATTGCATATTACTGTAAAAACAAAAACTGTACTTGATTTGCTATTTCAGTTCTGTTTATTCTTCAGAGAAAAAAAAAAACATGAGTATAATTCAACCATGAAAAGAAAACAATTAAAGTTCAATTCACCAAACAATTAGTCCCCCTATCCATACATATGATGGAGAAACATGTAAGGATATACATGTTTCTCCATCATATGTATTAGTTCATGAACTGTGGATAATATTTTTGACTAAATGTGTTTTGCAAACATTGAACATTTCTGCGATGTATTCTTAAAAAACTAATCCGTTATATGAATACTGTAAATCTCTGATGCTGTTGTTTCTAATGACACTTGAATAAGAAAAGCTTGTCAGACATTGGCCTTTCGCGAATCACGTCAAAAAGGTCTTCAATAATTTGTTTACATTTTGACATTTTCAAATTTTTTTTCAGCGTTTGGAACTTTATAGTTTACTTTAAATCACTTTCTCTAAACTTTAAATATTGAAATACGATTAGAGGTGTAACAGAATTTTTCATGGGAAGTTTCTTCCGCTATGTAGGGTCCCATTAACACATTTTAAAAATTTAGGACAAAAAATATTTTAACACTTAATTTACTTCATTTTAATGGATGTTCCATAATGATAACATTTAATATATAATTTTAAATTCCATTTAAAAAAAAAAAGAAGTATTCTCAGTAGATGTCATGAATCAAATGATTAACTGGGAATGTGTTAAAATAATGAATCGAGACCAATCACAAATGACTATTTCCAGACATGAAAACTAGTTTTATTCTTTTATGAAAATAAAATTTTACCCACTAGTCCAATCCTCTGACATTCACACTGGTTTTGAAATTTTCAATTCCGCTTCCTCACTAGTGCGTTGTTAACAATCGATAGAGATTTGGTTTTTATTCCAGCTTAAACATTAATTTGTTGTCCCCGATTTCTACGTTTATTACTTCACTTTTAACCAGAATTTTTTAATAATTTTTGTTAACAAAACATTTTCCTAGTCAATCCTTAGAAGACAACAGAGTAATAATTGTTTCAAATTCAATTTACCTTTATCACTGCAGACTCTTTCATTTCCTGGAATTTTGTAGTGATTTGCAAAACAGCCACGATACTTTAGAGTGATGTTCTTTTGGCATTCCTGGAAGCATTCCTAAAAATTAAGAAGATTAACTCTTTAGCTTCGGTTGTTATACAGTGTTCGTCTAAAAATTAATGACAGTGAGTACACTTAAAGAAATCATTGCTTTAGAAAGTTTAAAAAATATGATCATCTTACTTTGTTAAATCAGTTGCAGCAAAAGTCTGGAATAGCAAAATTCTGGAAAAGGTAATCGTGATGCATTTGCATGCGTCATGGTTAACTTTTCCAGAATTTTCCTTGGTACAAGTCATCATACCAATCGGCCACTACCTTCCTATTATTTAATTTGCCTCAGGAGCCTAGTACCAAAAATTTTAATTTCCAATCACGAGATTTTATTTTATTTTATTTTTTATAACTGGCGTTCAACTGCCAACGGAAAATCTAAATTTATGACTATCAATGTTGAACTCCATACCCTTGTAACTTTGGACTCAACCCTCAAAACAAAGGAACTACTAGAGAGGAAACCACGAAAATCTCCCACATTTAATTTGATGGGAAGGAGGTTTTAATCGGTCTACCACTGAGGATCATTTACGCAGGCACTGTGGTCGTCTCGAGCCGGGCACATATTTGAATCTGGGTCACCACATAGGGAGGCGGACGTGCTACAACCTAAGCCACAACTGCCCAGCCATGAGTTTTGCTGACTCCCAAGTTTAAACTTTAAAATGGTGGGAAATGTTACAAAATTCAATGAAATAGTGAACGTTGAAAAACCTAACAAGATATCAAAATTCAATGTTTGCATGTAAGAAGGAGTTTTAAATTATGTTAATTTTAAAACTACCAAATTTTTAGAATTTTTTTTCTTTACTTTCGGGATTCATAGCAATAAATTAATTTGTTGAACAAATTCGATAACAATTTTTGTTTAAGGATATAAGTAAATATATATATATATATATATATATATATATATATATATATATATATATATATATATATATATATATATATATATATATATATATATATATATATATATATATATATATATATATATATATATATATATATATATATATATATATATATATATATATATATATATATATATATATATATATATATATATATATATATATATATATATATATATATATATATATATATATATATATATATATATATATATATAGAGAGAGAGAGAGAGAGAGAGAGAGAGAGAGAGGTAACCCATTTAAATCCAAAAAATATTTTTAAATTTTAAAAGATGATGATTTTTAAATTTGTTGTTAGTTTTTTACCAATCAAAGATTGAAAGCAAAAGTTTCATTTTTAAATGTATTCATATGATGAACTTCGAGAAGATTCGAGAAAGGAGAAAAATAATTTTTATTCAAAATCTAAAAAAAATAAGATTCTAGAATTTTTTTTTAATGCTAACTTTATTTCACATTAAAAGAAGCATAATTTTTATGCTTTAACTTAACTTACATACCAAACTTATAACTTAAGTACCAAAAACTAATTTAATTTTTGAGCAAAAAATCTTTGATTTAGTGACATGAAATATATTATTGAAATTATTTAAAAATGCACACACCAGGTAGACAAAAATATTGCTTGTTAAAATTATATGAACTAATTTATTTTCATTAAAGTATTTATTTTTATTAGATATTGCGAGCTTTTTTTTTCTGGAATATAAATCATTATTATTGCTAACCTGATTTGTTGCTAATGTTGCATATTCCTAACAGACAAGATTTTATTTTTTAATTTTTTACTGACTTTATTCATAGGTTAAATTAAAAATTTTATTTTTCTTTTACTTTAAAAAATATACTTAAAGTATATAAATCACATCTGTTTTAAAAACTACACTTACGGAATAACTGGTAGTAACCATTCAATAAGCACTGCACTGAGTTGACTTTTAGAAAAAGTATACTTTTGTTGTCTAATTACATAGTTAATAATTATCGAAATTTTTATTCATATCTGTAGAATTTGATTATTAGAAAATACTAGTTTATTTAAAATGTTTTAAACTTTCTGGTGAAAAACTACTTTCTTCATTAATAAAACAAATAATTTTCATCCATTTGCACTTTGTCTGTGACTCGTATACATATATGGCAATACTTTTACTTTCGTTACTTGTACCGCCGGTACAAGTAAAAAGTACGTACTTTTACTTGTACTTCGTTACTTTTTAAATTTAGTACTCTTACTTGTACTTTCGATACTTTTTTAGGGAAAAAGTACAAGTATTTGTAACGGAAATGTCGAATGAAATCGTTACTTTTTTCTAAAACTCGGTAAGCTTTGTAAAAGCTGAAAACATCATGCTAATCACCAGCGACAGAAGAATTTATGGCATACATGAGCTCAAATGTCGAAACGGAAAGCATATCAATTTTGAATCGATATCCAATCGTAAAAAAATTATATGTGAAATATAATACTGCAATACCTTCTTCCAGTCCTCCCGTGGAGTGCTTATTCAGCGTGGCTAAGCACGTTCTGAGAAATTCTCGCAGCAGACTCAGTGACACTACTTTCGAAATGCAATTATTTTGCAAAGTGAATAAAAATATTAATTAGGATGTTATTTTCATTCATTTTCGAGTTTTATGCATTTATTTAATACATTTTAAATAAAATATTTTGGAATTTGTTATTACGTTTTTCAATTTTCCTTTTGAACTCACTAATAATACATATTTGTTTTAATACATTTTTTACTAAATACATTTTTACCTAGTACATTTTTTACTAAAATTATGTTTATGCCCGACCTTGTCAAACAACGCCCAGTTAAATCTCTCAGAACTTCAGAACTGTTTGTGAAATTGAAAACTATTATAATTACTATTTTAAATCTTGAAAACTCGAAGGCATTAATTTAGCCGCTGATACTAAAATTCTTTTTCAAATTTTAATTATTCCGTTATAGACAGAGTTAGTACCAATGTTCAGAAAATGATTTTCTCGCTTGACTTCAGCATTAGCCATTGTTACAAATAAAACTGTAGACTGTTCTGTTTCAACTTATACTGCACAGGGGCTGTCCAGACATTTTGTGAAAGGCACGGTTTTCGTGAAATTGTGAAAAAATTACTCACATTCTTTCAACCAGGGTCCGCTTTTATGAATTCGTGCAAATAGGGTCCGGTAATTGCAAAAAACTTTTTCAAGGAGTTTTTAAATTGTAAATAGACACAAGATTATGCTCGGCGCTGATGTAAAATTATAATTAAAAAAATTAAATTTTCAAAAATTAACAGCAATTGCTGCTTCTAAATTAGAGATGCAACATACAAATATTTGGTATTTAGCCTATACTGCTGAACGCATAATATTCATTTCGTACTAATTATGGAAGAAGCGTCTGCTGAAAACAAAACTTAATTCGTTTACATCCATCTTTCTTGTTTTCTGCCCTGGGAAGGTTTTATTCGATTAACAAAACAATAATGAAGATAAACAAATTTGTTAAGGGTCCGATTAAAAGAAAAATCATTTTGTGAAGGGTCCATTTTTATGAAAAGATATTTTGTGAAGGGTCCGTTAACGGACCCAAATTTCTTCCAAACAGACCCCTGCTGCACATTCACACACTATCTGATCACAAAGCTATCTGAAACCCCGTGTTTGTTTTGTTTGTGCTTTTAAAACGCGTTTCCATAGAGTAAAACCATTTTAAATCAATGGTAATTTAAATAAATAAAATTAATGAACTAAAAATTAAAATCAATAGAGAAAATTTCTTTTTCGTGCAACCATAAAAAGTTTGATATTAAAATTATATTTGATTTTAAAATTATATTATACGATTATATTATAAAATTATATTATAATATTCTTCCGAATTTAAAAATAAATTAATGTCCATAACTTTCAAAATTAAAAATAATTAAATAAATAACAACAATTTTGAAAAAAACGTTAAAGAACATAAGAATATTATTCAATAAAATTTTAGGTTACTTTGAATTTACGATTTCCTAGAAATGTACTTTTAAATCGTTACTTTTTTGTTTAGTACTTGTACTTTTACTTGTACTTTTTACTCGTTACTTTTTAAAATAAGAACTTTTTACTCGTTACTTTTTTTAAAAATACTTGTACTTTTACTCGTTACTTTTTAAAAGTAACGTTGCCATATATGCTCGTATAACCATTATTTAAAAAGGTTTGTTTTAACCCTCAATGCACTAAGAACAGATGAGCAGACTAACACTAATAGATTCGTTTTAGCCAACAGATGATTGATACAAAATAGAAGGGAAACGCTAAAACGATGGTTATTTTACGACTCGACATCGTTCACGGCAATCATGAACTCTTTAAATATTAGACCAATATATATTAGTTTTTAAAAATATTAAAAAAATTTTAAAAAAATTATCTTTTACTGCATTAAGTCTACAAATAAATTAAATCTTGATAATTTAAACATTTTTAGTTATTTTAATTGTATAAAGAAATTAAAAATTAGGAGAAACTGAAAATTTTTAACTTCTTCTTGACCCACAACTTAGGCCATCCACTGAAAAAAAAATACAATCCCAAAAATTGACAAATTGAGTGATATTAGTTATTATAAGTTTTAACAGAACTTTCTTAATTATAAAAACTCAAATAATTCAACTATTCAGATTTTAGAGGTATACCACAATGTTAAATTGTTCATAAATTCATGAATTATTGGAATTTGACATTAAAGTGTATTACATTCCATCCATTAGAAAACATTGCCAGTATATGCCTATGACAACAATAAGCAACTTGAGGAATACGGCTGAAGTCTGAACCTCGGAAGATCGAGAACTGGACCATTATCAATTTATAGACCGTGAGTTACAGAAATAAATTACTTGAAAAAACGCCTTTCTACAGTCACCCTCACGAATTTTAGCCCACCCCCACTGAATTCAGCCCGCATACTTGACGCTATCGAGGCTTGATTACGCATGTGCAGTTTATGGTACTGAAACCATTTCTAACCTACGAGCTTTAGACACAGTACACGATACTGCTTTATGCATATGTTCTGGTGCATTTCGTACATCCCCAGTCGAAAGTTTATATGTTGTTTGCCATCAACTGCCATCAGACCTACTTCGCATACAGATGTCCCTCACTTATTACTTTCGCATCATGTCCTCTAAATCTAATCCATTAAAAAAAGATGTTATTTCTTCAGGCCTGGAACTACTGCATGCTGCTAGACCATCACATACTCGCCCATTTCATGCTCGCACGCACTCACTCGTTCAAACATTCTATACTTGTGAATTCGATAACTTTCGTATTTAGAGTAGATAACTTTCTCATACCACCGTGGCCCATCTCACCATATTATTTTATTTCCCCATTTATATCATTCAGCAAGGGCAATGTTGCACCCAATATTCCGAATACGTACCTATTTTTACAGACGGTTCAAAATCTGCTGGATATGTTGGCTGCGATGTCGCCATTGCTGATGATACTATGAGCTATAAAATCGCAGATATTTGCTCTGTCTTTACTGCTGAAGCAGTTGCCAACCTTTCGGCACTAAAACTGATTTCTTCACACTTTACACAGAGATATTGTATTTAATCCGATAGTATTCAGCAAGAGCTATGTTGCACCCAATATTCCGAATACGTACCTATTTTTACAGACGTTTCAAAATCTGCTGGATATGTTGGCTGCGATGTCGCCATTGCTGAAGATACCATGAGCTATAAAATCCCAGATATTTGCTCTATCTTTACTGCCGAAGCAGTTGCCAACCTTTAGACACTAAAACTGATTTCTTCACACTTTACACAGAGATATTGTATTTAATCCGATAGTATTCAGCAAGAGCTATGTTGCACCCAATATTCCGAATACGTACCTATTTTTACAGACGGTTCAAAATCTGCTGGATATGTTGTCTGCGATGTCGCCATTGCTGATGATGCCATGAGCTATAAAATCCCAGATATTTGCTCTGTCTTTCTGCCGAAGCAGTTGCCAACCTTTAGACACTAAAACTGATTTCTTCACACTCTACACGGAGATATTGTATTCAATCCGATAGTATTCAGCAAGAGCTATGTTGCACCCAATATTCCGAATACGTACCTATTTTTACAGACCTTTCAAAATCTGCTGGATATGTTGGCTGCGATGTCGCCATTGCTGATGATGCCATGAGCTATAAAATCCCAAATATTTGCTCTGTCTTTACTGCCGAAGCAGTTGCCAAACTTTCGGCACTAAAACTGATTTCTTCACACTCTACACGGAGATATTGTATTCAATCCGATAGTATTCAGCAAGAGCTATGTTGCACCCAATATTCCGAATACGTACCTATTTTTACAGACCTTTCAAAATCTGCTGGATATGTTGGCTGCGATGTCGCCATTGCTGATGATGCCATGAGCTATAAAATCCCAAATATTTGCTCTGTCTTTACTGCCGAAGCAGTTGCCAAACTTTCGGCACTAAAACTGATTTCTTCACACTTTACACAGAGATATTGTATTTAATCCGATAGTTTTGAGCCCAGTTAAATAATTTAAACAGTGATAATCATCCAATTTTATGTTTTATTATTCATTTGTTGATCACTCTTCATAAAAATGGGTTTCATGTGTTGTTCTGTTTTGTGCCCAGTCCCGTTGGCATACCAGGAAACGACTTGGTCGACTGCCCGATTTGCCATTATCTGTGACTTTCTCGGATGTTAAGTTGCATATTCGGCGATTTATTACATCTTTCTGACAACAGAGGTGAGACCTCTAAGTTTTTAATAAAGTGCATAATATTTTCTCAGGTTTGGATCAGTTGGGTGTGCTGCACTTGCGTAGTGTAGGCGTTAAACTTACTCGTCTGCGAATAGATCACACCCGGTTAACACTCCCTCATTTGCTATTCGGTGAACTTTCTCAATGCCATACTTTCAATGTTCCGCTCACAATTCACCACATTTTAATAATTTGTCCATGTTTTAACCGATAACGTTTTACCTTATTTGGGAGTTCTATTTTATGTGTACAGGATTTATTAAATTAAACATTTGTCATCCTAACATTTTTTGCATTTTTACGTGCTGTTGGTAATTTTAACAATCTACAAATGTTTTAAATATCTACGATAAATCCTGCTGGAGATAGATAAATGACTAAAAATATTACTAAATGCGTATTACTTTTTGATTGGTGGGACCATATCCTCCTCTCAATTTCCATCTTCTTATGTAATCTATACAGTTTGTATCGTAAGGGGCAGGAAGAAGTTTTTTTTGAACCTAAAACAAATACACGTGCGTTTTAAATAAGAGTTCTTTAAAGATGATAACAAAAGAAACTAAGGAATATTGTTGAGTTTAACTGTTTTGATTTTCAACATTTTGAAAATTATTTCCACAAAACCTTTCTTAATCGAAAATTCTGAATCGTGTTTTTATCCATATTAAATCCATTGTTGAAGGGGTTGAGAATCTGTCGAGGGCCATGAAAGGAGACGTGCACTTCAGGAACTTCGATATAATCGGGATATTCTTCAAGGTGAGGATTTATGCCCATCAAGTATTCTAGAAAATACAATAAATGTACAGTACGGGGGAAAAAAAGGCTCAACTTCAATAACCTTTAACCTAAAGATCGGATCATCCCGTTCTTGGAATCAATCTTAAGTGCTTGAGGGGGTGACCTCAAATATGCTAATTAATTAGTACACACGATACATTAAGTTGCAAAATCAGACAAAAAATTTACTTTCTCTGGATAAATATACATTTTTTTCAACGGATTTAGATAGACTCTAAAATATTGGGTAGTTGTAATCTGGGAAATATACATTTTTTCAACGGATTTAGATAGACCCTAAAATATTGGGTAGTTGCAATCTGGGAAATATACATTTTTTCAACGGATTTAGAAAGACCCTAAATATTGGGTAGTTGCAATCTGGGAAATATACATTTTTTTAACGGATTTAGATAGACCCTAAAATATTGGGTAGTTGCAATCTGGGAAATATACATTTTCTTAACGGATTTAGATAGACCCTAAAATATTGGGTAGTTGCAATCTGGGAAATATACATTTTTTTCAACGGATTTCGATAGACCCTAAAATATTAGGTAGTCGCAATCTGGGAAATATCCATAGCTTGGTCAAGAGAGCGGTAGAAATTTTGAACCTCCCTAACTCATTTTCGGCCAAAGGTACGTAAACGTACCATTTTAATACATAATTCTTTATGAACACTGTGTCGAATATTTTTCAATTCCTTCATTTTACTGCTGTTTTTAAGGGTTCTGAAGACGTCTATGAAATATTAATAATTCAATTGGTGTAAATAATTTCTGTTTTCTCAGAGTGAACGAGCTTATGGACCTGATCTAGCCCTGCTGGTCATGGGAATGAGAACAACGGTTTTTGTAGAGAAATTTTCAAAACACGCTAGTTTTTGAACATAAAACCGTTATTGAAAAAGTCAATTATTTTAAGCTGTATAATTATTTACTTTGAGGTTTATTATATGTTTCAATAATTTGTTAAAGTTGTAAGTTCTGAAAATATATCAAAATAAAAGCAAATATCACAAAAAAATTAAAATTTTTAAATTCAAATTTAATGGTGCGTTAATGCCCCATTGGCCATGCACATGAGAAATAGGCAAGTTTTGAAAATTCACTTCTCATGCAAGGGTTCAGAGTTTTATTGAAGTTTTATTACATATTTAGAGTTTTATTAGTCTTATTGTTAAGCTTTATTGCCATCAGAGTTTTATTGTACTGAGGCTAACAGTGATCAGCAAAATATGCCATTCGAAACAAGCGTTGCTCTGAAGTTATTTAGCTTTGTTTCAAGACCTAAGATGCACAAAATTTAATTCCGTTTAATTCATAATTCGCAATGTTTCGAGAACTTTTTGAGCGAATTCGAAACTTTTGGCAAACAATTATAAAATTCACTTATACAAAGATAATTCCATGCAAAACATAACTTTAAGTAAATATTAAGTTTCATTTTATTGAGTAATAGTCAAAAAACCTTTGAATTGTAAGATTTTGGATGTTAGATATTTTAAGAATAGAGTTTTTTCTTTTATCATTTTGAGGAATGCAATTTTAAAAGGCAACGATTTTTTTTTCACTTAAAGAGTAAGATCCAATCATTTGATCTAAAGTAATTGAGTGGCGTCCATTTGTTTTGGCCCACTGCACATTCACCGATTAATTAGTGTTAATTCCAAGCTCGATTTTCAGCAAGTAGTTAGTATTTTAATCAAGTGAAAAAAAAAAAAACGACGCACAAATATTTTTCTCTTCTTGCGTTGCACAATATTCGTAGCACAATAGTAGCTTTTAGCGAATTGTTTTTAAAAGTATTTTGCGAAGTTCCAAGTATTAAAATATTATCTAAATATATAATTCCTTTATTGAAATGAGCTTTAAACATTAAAATATAAGTTTATATAAGTGATAAAAATAAAATATTTAAACATTTTTGTTGCGTTTGTCATTAAAATGAATGTGAAAATAAACTCCTGTTTGTGAAAATTGCAACACCATGAAGGAATCGTCATAATTGAATGAAATTTAATACACAGTTGAGTGGTAGTGGTACAAACAAATGATTAAACTTTAAAAGTAAACAAACAATAACAAGAGATCGAAATCAGTATTTTGTGTAGCCACCACGCTCCGCAATTAGTGCTGCCACGCGACGTGGCATGGAGTCAAGCAAACTTTGAATGTGTGTCTGAGGAAGAGAATTCTATACTGTTTGTATGCGTACCCAAAGTTCGTCTGTAGAAGCAACAGAACGAGGATTACGAGCAAGACGCCGACCAACGAAATCCCACACATATTCAAGCAGCGACAAATCCGGGGAATACGCCGGCCAAGGAGGAAGTTGTACCTGTCGCGATGCAAGGAAGGATTGAACAGTCCTAGCAATATGAGGGCGGGCATTGTCCTGTTGAAATACAGCACCTGGCAAGGCTTGAAGGAAGGGAACAGCTTGGGGCTGTAATACTTCAATGATGTACCGGTTGCTGTTCAGATTACCCACAATTCGTAACAATTGAGATCGTCCATGATATGCTATAGCACCCCAGACCAAAACTCCGGGTGTTCGTCCACTGTGGCGTTCGATAACGCACTCCGGAAGATGGCGTTCACCGGCATAGCGTCTGACACGAATGCGGCCATCATGGTACCACAAATTGAAGCGAGATTCGTCAGAAAACACGACACGCTGCCAATCAGCATGCCAGTCCATATACTGATTGGCCCATTGCAGCCGCAGGCGGCGAAGGTTCAGCGTGAGGGGGATTCTGTATAAAGGAGGCCTTGCGCGCTGTTCACGCTGCAGCAGACGTCTACGAATTGATAAAGCACACAATGAAACACCTGTAGCTATTGACCACCGTGCTGCGAGTTGTCTAGAAGGAGCAGTACGGTCCGTTAGCGCAACGCCGAATAGGTGTCTGTCATCGCGAGCTGACATGACATTTCGGGGTCCACTTTTGGATTTCCGAGTTGTCCGACACTCGTCCATCCACTGGTTTCAAACACGCATCACTGTGCTGCTGTTACGCTGCACACGAGCGGCTACTGCACGATAAGATAATCCAGCTTCACGAAGACCGATGATTCTCCCCCGTTTAAACTGTGTAAGTTGTTGAAATCTCGCTCTCTTTTGTCGAATAGGCTTAAGTAATGACTAAACTAACGTTTACCACTAGCAGATAACCACCGATAACAATACTCGCTTGGCTACAGCCGTCTATTTATTCGGATCCATCCGCCGAACAGAGGGCGCTGAGTCAGCATACGCATGCGCTACGGGTCTGAAATTCTAATCATTTGCATATCATGCTCTACTTTGCATTTCCTGAAAATTTCAGATCACTCACGTACGTCCTTCATGGTGTTGCAATTTTCACAAACATGAGTTTATATTATGATTGGATTTTATTTCCGAAAAAGAAAATATCTCTAATTCATTAGAGCTATAAAATAGACAGTTACAAGAATGCTTAATCACGCTCAAATTAAAATAAAAGTTATGCCGAACTAATTATGAAACAGTAAATCGTTACAGTTCACACAGTAAATTTCTATTTGTTTTTATAAGCATTTATGAAAGCGTTCAATCTGTTTATAATGAAAGAATATTCCATTTCGAAGTCAAAAATTTGTTTTGTCAATTTCCTTTTTATTCCTTTACCGGTATGCATTTATCTATAATTTTTTCTGAAATTAGAAATTCTTTTTTTTCCCGCCTATATTTGTTTTTATTTGAAATTAAAAACAGCTATAATAAATATTTGTCAATTAGATATTAAATTTATTGGAAAGAATTTATCAAATTAATGTACTCCTTTATGTGTAAAGAATTTTCTATGAAGTCTTAAGCAATTATGCAATAAATCCAAGCTAAAAACTTAAACAAACAAAACTGCTATGAATTTTTATATGGAAAGGATAATTAAAGCGGTGAACATAACATAGACAGAGAGACACACAGTATATTTGAAACAGCAAAAGAAATATATATATAATATCAGAATGATTTAATGGAAATTCAGAACTTTATGGACGCTACTTGAAATTCTTAACCCTTTGAAGCAGAAATATTATTATTATCAGAATTTTCTTTTCCTATTTTTTGCAGTATTTTGCATTAATTTCGATTAAAATAAGTAAAAAATATTATATTTAGATTTTCAGTAATTTATAGCATATGAAATACAGCATTTGTAGCATAAGAAATACAACATGACATACCAGTGGCTATTTTTACGTTAAATAAAAAAATCTCCTTTACATGGCACATAATTTTGCTTCAATTTGCATTTATTTGCAGTTGTTTAGATCAAAGAGAAGCAGAAGAGAAATTTCTTTAATTTTCAAAATCATTCGAATCAATTTTATTCCTCCTTTGGTCTCATGGACCATTAGTATGATTATTTTTTTTTTTGCAGTCGACCCTTCTTTTCTGACCCTTTATGAGTATAGTTTTTGACTTCATTTTCTTTTACAAAAGGATTCAGAAATATCTATTACTTTTAAAAGTATAATATTAAGATACACACAAAACTAAGCTTTTCAATCTATGTGAGCTTCAAACTTACCTCCAGTTGAGGAGATTTTCTGAGGTTCAGTTTCTGGTCGTCCGATTATTGTGTTAAAGGTCCAACAGCCTTCAATGGCATCAGTTCTGCTTGGACAGCGCACATGCTGATGATAAAAGCTGAAATATTAATTCAGAATATGCATTAAACAAATTCTGTTCAGAATTGAACCATTCCATGTACCATACCAGAATTTGAAATGAATGTAGAGGAAATATGACGATTTGAAATTACTTTTTAAAATTGAAAACTGTAAGCACCATTTAGTTATGGATGCGGAAAGAGTTTATAACAAGGAAACATGCCAATGATAACATATTTGGCTCCTCTCAAGAACTTGATGGCAGAAATTTACCTTCATACGAAGATGTTACGAAATATTTTCTTCTTGTTTAAAAAAATCTCTTCTCGGTAGCTTTAGTTTTAGTTTCATTTTGTAAAAATAGCATTCGCTGTTACAGAAATATTCAGATATGAAAAGAAACTGCAACAATCAATCGAGTTTTATCAGAAAAGCAAATTGTTAAGTTTTTAAAATGCTATTTTTTAAAAAACGAGAATAATACTTCCACAAAATCTACTAAAGAAAAGTACATGCTGAGACGCTTTATCGGACATCTATTAATGTAAGTGCAAGAATTTTTAAACGTGTAATTGTGGAACATTTTCTGTAGAAAATGCTTATTGGTAACGTGAATTTGCTTTAAACTCGAAAATTTATAAGATGGCAAAGCAGATTGCCAAGTAAAGAATCGCGGTGCATTGAAAATGTCCAAACGCTTCTTCAGCGAAAAAAATGAATATTCAAAAATTACCAAATTTCTAATTCAAATGTTACTTTTCCAGAAATCAATTTAATGTGAGCACCACGTAGATGTCACAACACAACAAGAGATAGCAACAACAAATCGATAATTAACTGAATGCCCGAAGCGAGATTTGAACCCCGGATCTTCTTCGTACGAGACCAACTCTCTTACCACCATACTAGTTGGTTTGCTTAACCCCTTCCTTCTCGCTCCCGTGAAAATGAGAGGATGAGGTTTCGCCCTCTATTTCTCGCTCCCGTGATATTGACGGGCTGGAGTGTTCAGCAGTAAAGCGCCAATAAGAATAAACCTAATACATTTCTTTTGCCCCGAAAACATTTTTTTTTCTCATTTTACACACCAGATGGCAGTAGCAGGATATTTTTAAGGTAATTGTAGATAGTTAGTTTATTTTAAACTAGATGCCAACAGTAATACAAATACAAAAGCCAAAAAATAAGCACTTTTATGACCGCTTTCTTGAAAATTAACCGATCGTTACGGGGTTAAATCATTACTTTTTTATCGTCCAGGTTTTCGATGTTTTCTCCCACAATGAACTTACGATGAGGTTTCTAGGAGAGGAAACGCTTTCGTCGTATATATCAGAGTCACGTTTCGCCACTAATTACGCGGTTTCGTGACGAAATGATTCTGAAAATTAACGAAATACTGCTCAAGGATTTTTAAATCGTCAAAAGTAATAGTTTGTATTTCTCTGGGTGCTGAGAAAATTTATAAAATTGAAATCTGTGAAATGGATGTGCACTGCAAGGTATTTAAGGACAGAAGCAAGCGTGACAAATAGGATGACATATTTCGATTGCTTTCTCAACGCAGAGATCGGAAATACTTGTGCTGCCGAATTGCTTGAGACTTAATAAAAGAGCCTCAAAGAACAGGAGTCTCTTTGCAATTTACTGCTTTGAATATCAACTTCTGCTTTTACAGATTGTGGTTTAAGGACAGGGAATGATGTGACAATAGATACTGATCATATTAAATGCGATAGAGAAGCAACAAAATTCAGTAAAACTGTAAAGCAAGCTCCAGATAAATTATAAATCTACTATAAAGATTTATTTTGACACCTGAAACGATTCATCACTAAGTACGAAGAAATGTAAAAAAAAAAAAAAAAAGTTGATCTGCTTCAAATCTTCAGAAACTTGAAAAGGTCCAGCTCAGCGCTGCTCGTATCATCACTGGTCTCAGAAATACTTGTTCCAGGGATATAGTGCCTTTCGAGGCTGACCTGCAATCCCTTAACCTTAGGAGATGTGCATGCCTAACAAAATATCACAGCAAACTCAGTGGACTGGGTTCTCAAAATCATACTTCTACCTACTTCAAGGACTGGTGTAATAATCAGAGACTCAGGAGAAACAGTCCCTTCAGTCTTTTAATGGCCACCCCTCACCTTTTTGGAAATCTTCACACACAAAAACAAGACCACTTGGGATGTCCCCCCAAAACACACCCATGGTAACAGTGTTCTCGACCTGGAGGCTCCCTGGCCCAAGGTTTTAATAGACAGGAACAAACTATTCTTGCCCGCTTTCGAAGTGGTCACCTTAAATCAATTAAATTTTCGGAGGGATCCAAGAACTTTGAAATTTGTACCAACTGTTCTTCAGAACAAACTTCGCCTCACCACATCCTCGCGTGCCTGGGGCTCACCAAACAGGACTTAGCAGATGATCCATTGACGGTGTTGTCTTTTTTGAGGGTGTATAACGTCATGGACCTGGTCTAGCATTGCTGGACAATGGGGGCGTGCAACAACAACAACAACTAAAAAAGTTGAACAGAAAAACTGTAATGAGATAGCATTAAATATTATTAACCGAACCTTAAAAAAGAGAATTTCTGCAAGTGTATAAGTAAATTTATTATTACTACACTGTTAGAATTTTCGTTCTGAAATTACGCTAAAATAACCGGCAGCAGTTTGCTCATCCGATTAATCATTAAGTTTATGGTTAGGACCATTTCTACATCTTTACGGTTTTGAAACAGTTTACAACTGATACAGCTAAAAACCCGTGAATACGAAACTATATGGTTTTGCAACTATTTACAATTAACAGAGTTTAACCGTAAAAATAAGGTGGGCATTGGAGGTCTGTGAATGCTGCGTTATTTAAGTGTGAATGATAGTTTCGTATTCTAACAGTCTAGGGTCACCAATTGAAGAGTGTAGAACACTAAAAACTCAACACGTATTGAAGGAATGGAAGAAATATAGTGGTATCAACGCTGGTATTCGAACCACTCTTCAGCCGGTCATGAGATTGACAGATTTACTCTCTCAGCTACAATCACGCTCAATACAGTGAGCAAAAAAGAAAAAGGATATCACCGTGATTAACTTAATGATCTTAATGATCAGATTTTCACGTACTAAGTGTCAATCATAATGGTTACGGGGGGTGACCTTAAATATGCTGATTATGTAGTGCTAAAGTATTAATTATATTATGAAATCGGACGCAAGAACGTACTTTCTCTGAATTAAACACCTATGTTTTTTATATATATATATATATATATATATATATATATATATATATATATATATATATATATATTTATATATATATATATATATATATATATATATATATATATATATATATATATATATATATATATATATATATATATATATATATATATATATATATATATATATATATATATATATATATATATATATATATATATATATATATATATATATATATATATATACATATATATATATATATATATATATATATACATATGTATATATACATATATATATATATATATATATATATATCTATATCTATATCTATATCTATATCTATATCTATATCTATCTATCTATCTATCTATCTATCTATCTATCTATCTATCTATCTATCTATATATATATATATATATATATATATATATATATATATATATATATATATATATATATATATATATATATATATATATATATATATATATATATATATATATATATATATATATATATATATATATATATATATATATATATATATATATATATATATATATATATATATATATATATATATATATATATTTGATCACATTACGCAGCTTCAAGGAACAAAATGCCTTCATAAAGTGGGCCTAGTTTGCGCGGATAGAATTCTGGTTGATAAACAGTATAAGGTAAAGACTATCAATTTTTTCTCTCACCTAATAGTTTGAATATAACATTCTATATGGTTATTTGTCTTAATTGGTTGAATATGGTGAAATAACAATTAAATTAACTGTTATTTAGCCATTTTTACCGAGAAAGCAGTGTATTTTATAACAGGTATTTTGTAACCTCTTTTAGCAGTGTATTTTAAACTTTTGATACGTGGAATCATGAATTTGTAGAAAAAACTAGAAGCCTTTAGAAATATTTAAAAAAATATTTAATATGATATGATGTTATAGAAAAAAGGGTTTCGTTTCTAAAATAATTGAAAACCTCATTTTTCTGAGTGCTCTTGGGAGAGTGTTAAGCTCTTACTCGCACTCTGAGAGCGTTTCCAAGTCATCCTCAATAGCACACACACTTATTAACTCGTACGGTCTTTGCATCAGCATTTTATAATCTTCGAATTCCAATCTCTTAATATCCTCGTATACTTCCTGTTCAGGAACCTAAACGGAAAAAAATACAGGGATGATTAAATGATTAAATGATTTTTAAATGAATTAAATGATTTTTAACAAGTAGGATCTACTGAAATTTAGCTTGAAAAGCTGAAAATAAATCTAACTAGTGGGCTGCGCAGCCTGCTCGCTAACGCTCGCCAACCCCCGAAAATTGCTACGCAATCTTATATAGTTTGCTTCGCAAACCAAGCTCGCTTCGCTCGCTACTAACTTAGGTACATTGCAAATGCACAAAATTCTAAGAATTCAAAGCTATCATTCAAATCCATATAACAACTTTAAAAAAAAAATTCCATCTTTTTAGTAAATACTAAGTCATTAAAATAAATTTCAATTCAAATAAATGACATGTAATTCGTTAAACCTATTAGAAATGTGCTATAGTATAAAATCTTACGAAAAAATTTCTAACACTGATATCTCTTTAAAAAGGTTAAAATTTTGGCTATAATTAAGCCTATTAAAAATTGAAATAAGTGAATTGCAATGGAAAAACCTGCATAAACAAATAAATTCTAGTAAAACAAATAAATTCGTGATATAAATCAAAAATCGTCAAATAAATTCGCAATATATAAATTCGTGAAAAAAAGCGCTTTTGACAAAATACTAAAATAGAGATCTATCGACAAAGACTACTCACTTCTGCCTAGCTTATGCTCTCTCTGGTTATTTCAGTTTCCGTTTTTACACGTTCGTTACACAAACGTTCGTTGCGTTCGTTACACAAACAGAGCACTCTTTCGCGCAGACGCAAAGAAATTTAAATGTAAAAACAATATAAAAAAAATTATAATCTTGAAAATAAAATTTAAAAATTAGAGAGTTTCAAGGGTGTTAAAAAGGGGAGTGAGGATTTTATTGATTTGATATGTCAAAATTTGAACTATATTTTTCGCTTTTTTTTCACTTAAAAAAAGCAGTTTCCTAAGGTCAAAATTAAAATACTTAATTAAAATTAAAATTATAAAATTTTAAATTTAACCCTATCTTTTTGAGGTTTGTATCTGTCAATTTATGTTAAAATTGGTCAAATATTTGTAACGTGTTAAATTTGTCTCGAGGATATATTCATCTTGTGAAGGTTAAAAACTATTTTAACTTAAGATGTCATCCATCTTAGAACATCAGTTAAAAGTTTAAAATTATCTTTGACAGTTTGAATTTCAATTAATTAAAAATTCTGCTTACATCGGTTAGAAAACAATTAAAGCATGTATTTTCACTTAGCACAGAAGTCAAATTAAAGTTAGTGTGCTCTTTTTAAAAAGTATTCAAAATATTAATTGATAATTAATTTTTTTTGAAGATGGAATTACGATAAGTAATGCTTGTAATGGCCAGGAAACCATTAAACCGTGTACTGCTATACAGCCTAGAGCTCCAGCTGAAATTGGAGACGATAATATACTATTTATAGCATCTGAATTAAACGAAAATATTTTTAAAAATATGGATAATTCTACAGAATTAAAATATATCCTTTCAAAATAAAATTTATTCGGACCAGTAAGGTTTTTTAAAGTGAAAGTATTCTAAATAATAGAGTGTATTTTAAATTGGAAAAAAATTCCAAAAATGCGTGAATATTCACATGTTAGTTCTATCTAAGATTTAGATTTTCTTCTTCTTTAAAAAGCTTTTGTGACTTCAATAATGAGTAAACACTTTTATGTTATAATAATATGAAAATTTATGAGAAACCTTTAAATGTGTCTTTTATTTATTTCTCTACAACAATATTTAAACTACATTATAAATTTTTTGTTTAGTAAGATAGAAGGCTGATAATAAAATTCTATACCGAATATAGTAATTAAGGCAGCAAAGAGAAAATTCTTAAGAAATCTGAGGAATTTGAATCAAAAATAAATTTACATATTCAGTTAATAAGAAACATAATTATTCTTTTATTTTGATGTTCTGTTGGTGTGTAAATAAGAACAATAATGAGAATAAAATAAAAGAAATAAAAAAATTGATCAAATAAATACTTTTAGTACTTGCAAGGTAATTGAAACTTCCCAATTTATGAAAAAAATGCTACTTTTTTCTGGCTGTTAAAATGCTAAATAAACGGTCACATACGTTTTATAACGCTCTTTTGTATTGCCCAAGTAATTTAATAGCCAAAAACAAACTAAATTATGATAAAACTAGCATGTGAATTCAATCATTACATTTGCATTAAATTATGATTGGAATTTACATTGTTTAAGTGCAATAATGTTGAACACTATAATACGTCGCACAAAATATTTGAATGCTTAAAACATATTCGAAAAAGTGCTTGTCTTTGTATATGAATTCATTGTTTGTTAAAGAAGTCGATGACATATCTCATATTTATTTTGTGTCCATAAACCTTAGAAAAAGCTGTGATCACGAACTGAGATGCTGAACTACTCATACTCAACATTGTAAGTTAATTTATAAACAGTTTTCTCAGCTCATATTTATATTATGGTACCCATAAACCTTAGAGAAAGCTTCAATCTGGAACTTCAACGCCGAACTATACGGAATATTATCAATTAAATTTTAATTAATTTTCTGACCTCAATGAAGAAACCAAATAGGTATTGACTTAATAAGTCATTAAGCTTTATTATAGCATTCAGTTATGCATCTAATGTGCGATATTATTGCAATTGAGCCTGAAATGTGGATATTCTCAGAATATGAAGAAAACATTTTCATGCAGAATGCCCTTAAAATATTAAGGTGAGAGACCTTATTCTAGAAACGTTTATCCCCACATGCTCAGCTGGTGTATTTAAAGTTTACATTATTCCAGTTTTTGCTTTGGGTTATTATAAAACTGCTTCGACTTACAATATATCATTTTTATATATAGCAGTTACTTGTACTATAGCACTTTCTTACTTATTCTATAGTTATGTGTAGCACTTATATAAAGATATAGTTTCAAACTCTGTTCGGGGTTATGATCTATCCTGGATATAATGGCAGTCCACATTTAGAACATATTTTTTTATTTATTTCCAATGGCAGAAATTGACAAACTCTTAACAAGAAGAATAAACACAGATAAGAGAAGAAAGTCAATGACTCAATAGCAGATGCCTAGCACTCCAATATCTGTTCACTTCGGAGTCTCCGTGTACAGCCGAACATCCCAACAAGGGCTTCCTATCCATTACTTCGAATTTCCTACAGAGTGGGCAATTCGGACTCGTAAAAATACCGATGCGGTGGAGGTGGTGCGCAGGACAGTCATGACCCACCGCAAGTCATAGCATAATTTAGAACATATAAAAAATTTCAATCACGATACATGGATAAGAAGTTATTGCAAAATAGAAAATGCATTGTTTTTTAAACATAAGGGAAGTTTCGATCAAAAAATAATTATGTTTCTTGTGCCTAATAAATTTAATTATAATTTCTCTAATTCTTAAAATTTAATAGAGATCAAAAGATGATTTCATATTTTAAGAAATATTTTCATAAAAACTACAGTATTTAATATTTTTTCCTTTCTGAAATATGGAGAACTTTTTAATCCTGTGATAATTTCTATACTAGCGCAAAATAATGTTTTTACTGAGCAATTTTTACTAGTTATAGCTTCGACTGAAAAAAAACTAATACAAAATCAGAACAGTTTATCAGAAAAAAAAATCTAATAATGCTTCAGATAAACGTAAATTTATTAATTTAAAAATAGTAGTAGTGGTGTGAAAGTGAGTAAATACTTCATTACAAAACTTCTTACATCTTCATTTATGCCGACAAAGGTATTAGATATTTGGTATAAAGATTTTAAATCAGTGCTTTTACCATGAGAATTAACATTGCCTTAACTCACTTTGAAATTCACAAATCAAGCTAAAATCTCATTTTCTTGAAACTTTTTTCCCCTCTTGATCTAAACGAATTCCAGGACCGGATCATACTTGCTCTTTGCATCTTGAAGAGCGCATGCGCAAATAGGTCAAAAAATGTTAATCCTGCGCAAGGTTTCCATGCGAGTGGTAAATGCGTGATTGTTCTCAACTTGCTTATCGAAGTTTCACATTTGTTTCGTATTGTATAGATAAACATTATATAAGAAAAAAAGCTGAATACATGAATATCCGGAAGAGTTTAATTTTAACACCATCTTTCAAAGAAAAAAAAACATATAACGAGGTAAAAAAAATTTTAAAAAATTCCTTTTTTTCATACTTAAACTGAACTGAAATATTTTTCATTGATATAAATTTTAATAAAAAAACTGTGATCGCCGAAAGGCTGTCACAGTTTACTCATTGGCTAAATGGTTATTGTCTACTTTTTTTGTTCAGCCTCGATAAGTTTAGGCCTTCACATCGTTTTTTTTTCTTACTTCAACTCCAACAGTTTTGACAGTGTCTATCAGTTCTGGACCTTCTTTATTTGTGATATTCACCTGGATTAGTACTGAAAACAATCCGGTTTGAACTGTAGGTTAGAATTTCTGATCCTTAATTAAAACAATAAAGACAAAAATATCGTTCAAACGATGAAATTCTCTTTTATTCAGAACTCAAGATGTATTTATGGGATATCCCTGGTCCCATATCACAAAAATAAACTCAACTTAATACATAACAAAATTAAAATTGAAAAAAAGAATTCTAAAACAAGTATCAAACAGCAGCGGCCGCCATAGCAACGCATGAAATCACGACGCATGCGCACTGTTTACTATTACTCTTGAACACAGTTGAAAAATGTGATGACGTCCAAATAAGGTGCGCACGCCATCAAACCCAAAACGAGACCCATTTTGACAATGAGTAAAAGGAAAAAAAGAACTGCGTACCTGAATATCTTGCAGAGTGCCATTTTCACACCATCTTTCTTTGAAACATAGACACCGAAGTTGATCTTCTATTGCTGAACATCTTGACTGGAATCTAGGGTCTGCGCAAATTCGAGTTCTATATATTCTGAGTAAGTAAACACAAAATAGAATTTGTAAAAAGTTATTTGAAATTTGTCAAAGTAATATTTTAAATTCGCAAAAGTCGTATTTTAAATTCTTAAAAGTTATTTATAATTTGTCTCAAACAACCTATAGAAAATAAATGTTCTACGCAGTGAAAAACAGTCAGTTGGAAAGAGGTAATAAAAATTGCGTGATCTCACAGAGCACGGTTTGGTAAGAATAACTGAGGGGTAAAGGGGAAACTTAAATAATGGTGCAAACCCTACTTTAAAGAACTTAAAAAATCTTGCAGGATTAATAAAATAAACTCCGGAGCAATAGTCGAAAGGAATTCACAGGTTCGAAGCTACGATGGTTAAACAAAGTAGATACTGTATGACAAACTGTAATTTGAGATAGTCCTCGACTAATAATGATTGCCATCTTAGCTTGAGTTCGTTTACAGTTTTGTTAGCATGCATTTTCACATCAGTCTTCACATTTCTCAGCTTTCATTGCATTCCTTACAATCAGTACTTTTGAATAGGGCCGTCACAGTAATCGTGGAAGGCTTTCGTGGTTTTCATCTCCATACAACACAAATGCGAGTTAGTTCCATCATAAAGTCCTCCATGAAGGCGAATTTCTCCCAATACTTGATCTAGGAGTTCCCTTGCCTTCTGGATTGGGTTCAAAATTAGGAGGCTATGGAGGTAAACATAAGGAGTCATGAACCTTTAATTGGATCGGCTGTTCAACGACAGTAATAATGTAAAATTGACTGCAGTTATAATATTAGTATTGTGGACATAAGTGTCTTACGGCCCCTTGAAAAGGATATGTACAGGAGAGAATTATTTGAGAGTGGTAATGTAATGGCCGAAAGCAATATTTTTATAACAAGTGATACTAAATACTGTTAACTTGTATTCTGATTAGACGAACTATGAAAAACGTGTTTAGCTTGATATAATAACGTATAGACAACCAGAAAGGGCAAATAAAAAGTGGAATTATTTTAGCTTTATAAATTGAAAAGATTAGTGGAAAAACCATGTAAGGGACATTTTCAGAGAGGCTATATTCAGGGTAAGAAAAAAGGGTCTCCAAACTATTTTACGACTGATTTTTTACCTTGCGGAAATAATAATTATCTTTCTTATTTTAATTACCGCATCTCCCAATTGAAATAAGAATCATGGAAATATACTAAAACCGTATGTAAGATTAGAGTGAACACAAAATCAAATCTGTGACATTTAGCGTACCCATATTGATGCAACCACTTCTGATCAAAATATCCTTTTCACTGATCGAAAATATCCCTAAAAATGTCTCTTACTTGGAACTTTAACTAAGCTCTTCAATTGTGTCAGTATATGACTTTTAGTTTTGTTCATTATGTCGTAGAGTTGTTTTGATGAATAATAGATTTTTTTTATTCGTCCCAAACGAAAGACAGGCATTCATCTAGATATCAATAAAAATAAATCTGCATTATGCATGTTAGATCACAGTCACATATTTCCAAACTGATGCTTTATAAACAACAAAAATTACAAAGTTTTAGCCTCTACTTGATATTATTTGTATTTGTACAGCTTAGAACTTGATAATGTTTATGCCAGTTATTTTTAGGATCAGTCTGATAAAAGTTGATTATACAGGGTTATTCATAATTCCCTCCGGGATTTCGAAGCGTTATAGTAAAAAAAACGAAGACGAATATGGCAAAAAAGAACATATGAAATTGTTCCGAAAGCATTCAAGTTTTAATTCAAGCAGTTGAGGTAGATGGCAGTAACATGTACCAGTGAAGCCAGTTGTAGTAAAGAAAAATGGCGTTTACAGGCGGAGGAATTATGAATAACCCTGTATTTCAACGTAAATTCAGTTTTCAAGAAAAATGTGTCATTAATTTTAAATTTAAGGTGACTAAAGCAGTAAATGTGGCCTCTACGAAGCGCTGACCATATTACTGCAATTATGTCGAAAATGTAGCAAGCTGCTCTTCTAGAAATTCAGTTTAGAAAAAGATTCCGTTCGTTTACTAAGGTGACTCCTTTGCAATTTTATGGATCGAGTTCTTTCAGTTAAAACAGATTTTTATGCATATCTGGTGTTATTTTTAGAACAGTGTCCCTATTTCTTTAAGGCAGTGTTTCTCAACCTTTCAGTATTCGCGGCCCAGTTTTCAATCATAATTTTCCTCACGCCCCACACTTACAGTAAAATGCATACAACAATAATGTATATTGAGTATTTTGAATTCCGTCTTTAAATTATTTTTAACTGACTGCCGAAACAAAAGTAAAGTAAAAGCCAGCAGCAATTGAGATTGTAAAAACTAAGTTTGGAGATAATTTTTCGAAACAATTGCAGTCCATACTTCTTTCAAATAATACTGTTGCTATGAGAATTGGTGATATAGCTGAAGATGTATAGTGTCAGCATTTCTCGAAGTTGCGTGACAAATTGTTTTCAATACAGCTTGATAACAGGCAGCAGATACAGCAACATATATTAATAATGTTGCTCATTTAATTGCCTAAGTTCTATTTTGTGATAATATGTCAGTAGTAGAACAACTCAAAACAACAGCGCTCGCATTATTTGCTATTTTAAATGATTTCATGAATGAGGCAAACATAGAATGCAAAAATTGCGTCGGAATATGAACCGGTAGTGCTCGTTCACTGTCCTGAAGATTCCAAAGTATACTAGCACTTGTAAAACAAAAATGGCCTCAATGTGTCTGGACACATTGCATGATCCACAGAGATGCTTTGGCTTCGAAATAAATGAGTCCTGGTTTAAATATTGTGTTAACTGCGGTTGTAACCGTAGTAAATTATTTAAGAATGAGACCCCTGAGACCGAGGACCTTTTCCGCATTTTGTAAAGACATGGGTTCAATACATTCAGTTTTACTATTTAATTGCGAGGCAAGATGATTATCACGTTAGAAATTTTTGCAACGTGTAATGAATTAGGAGAAGAAATGGCCATTTTCCTAGAAGACAACCGACCGGAAGCCGAGATTTTTCGCTATTGTTTATTTGTGATGAAATTGAGCTACTTGGTCGTCATATTCGAGAAACTAAATAACTTGAATCTTCAACTCCAAGGAACAAATACACATATGTTGTATACGAGTGATAAAGTTAATGCTTTTTGCATAAAATTGGAATTATGGGGCAGAAATTTAAAGCAAAAAAAAACCTAACAATGTTTGCAAATGTGGATGATTGTACGAAAACTTATAAGGCTAAAGAAGAACATATAAAAGCTGTTTTTGTAACCATTGAAAATCATTTAGCCATGCTGGCAAAGAATTTTAAAAAGTATTTTTTGCTGACGACCAGCTGATAGCAAGTTACGAGTGGGTTAGAGATTCATTTCATAAGACTTCCGAAGGACTCTCAATTGATGAGGAAGAAAAATTCATAGATTTCACGACAACTGGCGAAACCATAAGACAATTTAGTAATATATCACTGTTTGAATTTTGGGCAGAAGTTAAGGATGATTTTTCTGCACTAAAAACAAGGGCATCTCGTATTCTATTACCATTTTCAACATCCTAGATTTTCTGCTGTAAATTCTTTGAAGACAAAATATAGATCTTGGCTAAATATAGAAACAGAACTGAGAGT
Organism: Parasteatoda tepidariorum; assembly: GCF_982258835.1. NCBI lineage: Eukaryota > Metazoa > Arthropoda > Arachnida > Araneae > Theridiidae > Parasteatoda > Parasteatoda tepidariorum. The sequence continues at coordinate 38,660,605 of NC_141758.1, read as the reverse complement.
GGCAATTTCTAATATTAAGCCTTACCTCGAAAAGTTTTGCTCTGCAAGACTCGCTTAAGGAAGTCACTAATAATTATTAAATTTGTTTTTAATTTAGTATATTTTGATAAAGTAAGGTGGGTGAGCCTAAGGTGGCCAGTGCTCCTAACGTAGCCCTACCCCCAAAAATAGAATTATTTTTATTTTGAATCACAAGATGGCCCTGCTGCATTGTAAATCTTGTATCTGATGTGCACGTGACTGAATTGGAAGATATTTCCTTCAATAGCTTCCATTGAATGAAACGATTTAATTTTTTGCAGTTGTCATTCTAATTTCCGGGTAAGAAGATATTGTAATTTATATGCGTTTAAGTTCTTAGAACTTTGAGTTATGATATGTTTTCTGAAAGTTTATTTTTTTTCTTTAACCACATTACTTTAATTTGAACTAATCTATCAGATTAATAGTCTTAAGTCGTGCAAATGGTGACCATATGCATGTTTCCAAGGTGGCCCGATACCTGTGCCACTTTGGAGACACGTGGGCCACCTTCGGAAGCAAACGTAAAATCTATAAAAGAATTAATTATAAATCAGAGCGAAGTATATTATTTCTCAAAAAGGAATGATTTAATTGAATACCAATTGACTTATTTCATTTTAAGCAAATGTGGAACTTAGGTATTTTTTTAAATTTTTATAATATTTTGTCGTTCTCTGCACTTTAGTAGAGTTTGCGATATTTTGTTTCAAGTTTTTTTATTTTGTTTGCCTTAAAGTAATTTTTCAGGTATTTTTCAGTATTTTCATGGTAGTTATAAGCGTTTTTGTGGCAAATTCTGGTATTTTCTTGCAAATTTGGGTATTTTTTGCATTAGTTATGGGTTAGTTAACTCTGGTATGTTTATTTAAATCTTACTTATTAGTTATGGTTAGTTAACCCTTTCGAACGAACTAACTCAGTATATCTTGTTTTATTCTAATGAGTTAACTCAAAAGAATCGCTAGTGACGTCACACAGGAACTATCAATGTAAATGATAGATAAATAAATAATGCACTCTAAAAACAAATACCTTTTTTACAGTCGAAAAACTTGGCCCTACTAGCGAGGCACTTAAGGTGTCTTTTTAAAAGACGTTTGCTAGTCCAAGTGCCCTTTCTTAAGACAATTTGAGTAAGTGAAAAAGTGATTTCAATTTATGGCCTACCTTTGGAACCTGTGGGAAACCATAGGCGCAGAAGCTACAATTTCGAAGTTATACTATAAAATAAATGGAATTTTATTTTACAATTAAAAGTATACGTGATATGTGTTAGAGATAAGGGTAAGATGTTACAACGAAAATTTCAGCCGCACAGACTTAACCAGAAAATTAGGAAAAATCCTCAAAGCAAAGCCACCTTTGATTCCCCACCTAAGTTTTGATTTAATATGTTTTTTTACTTTAAAAAGTTGTTAAATATGTCGAAATGTATTTTTTTTTCTAAGAGTATATGCGCTTTAATTTCATCCACTTAATAAATTTTTTTTAAATAATATTTTCTCTTGAACATTCTCGCGCCACCCCTCTAGTGTGCTCGCGCCCCCCTAGGGGGGCGCGCCCCACAGGTTGAGAATCACTGCTTTAAGGTCCTTTACGTCACAATAGTTATTTTATGGCCACTTATTTTACAGTCTGGTCCTATAGTTTCTACGATGTAATATTACGGATAATTCGTAAGTTAAGTTTTAAATATTTTTTTGCGAAACTTGTTGGGAATCTTTTACTGCCTGCCATTGTCTGTGATTTCGAGTGTAGTATTTGTTTTAATGCTGCATGCATTTTTCTTTAACACGTTTCTTTGTCTTCATATAAATATTTTAATGGTATAAAATACCTTACCCATTGAGATTACACAGTGTGATTGAAGGCAGGTCAGTTTCTTTTGATGTTTGCACTTTGACATCCGTTACGGTCTTGTATTGCCAATAAAGATACATAAAATTTGAAGATTGGTACATGAATCCCATCAGACAAATGATGAATACGAAAGCACGAATGAGTTTTTTAGGAGTGCTGGTAGCATCAACTATTTGTGGAACACCAGTAACGATTGAATTCCGCAATACATTTAATGCATAGCTACCAAAATATTCTTCTTGTACTATCACCATTTTTGACGAATTTGAATTCCTGTAAATGAAAAATTTTAACTTTTGAGTGCTTGATGCTTACTGATTTGTCCAGTAAGATTGTAAGATTTTAATAAAGAAAAATAATCAGTACGATAAGTAAAATGTTCAGAATTAAATATACATTTGTACAAAAAAATAATAGGTTAAGCTAGAAATTTTTTTTTTCAAATGGCAGGCACTGAACATTATTCTTCGCCTTAGAAGATGCCGGAATTGTTACTCATTTCACCTTACCCAGTGGGCACATGTGAACCAAAGTCACGGAGGCGAGCAATATTACCCACGCCACACTGACACAAACCCGTTTATAGGGTGGGCCACATTCACACATCACACACAACAGAGGACAACACAAGAGAGAGAAACTTCCACGCCCAGAGCGGGATTCGAACCCGCAGCCATTGACTTCGCAGTCAGGAGCGCTAACCGCTCGGCCACCTGGCCGGCAACTGGAAAAAGTTTAATTGAGGACTTTTCTAAGTATATAAACAAAAAAAAACTAAATAAAATTTTTATAAATTTCAAAAATTCTTAATTAATTCTAATAAATTATTCCACGCATTTATATGCTTCTTAGAGAGAGAAAATAATTTCTAGATTTATTTCCAGGCTAAGAGCTTAATATGCGGAGTTTAAATAAATTTTTGTTACTTTCTCCGGTGGTAAAAATTTAAAAAACATGCACTGTAAAGAAAAATTTAAAAAAATTTAACTGACAGCTGGGTTTGTTGCGGAAAACTGTAACATTTGCGAAGTAAATTCGTAGCATTGAAAGCTTTTCACCATGCAACTACATGTTTTTTCCTTAAAAATTACGAAAAAACCGTAATCGCCCTGGTTTAATCGTTAGGATTCGAACCTGGAACATCGTATTGGGAGGCGGGAGTTCTGCATCCCGAGTCCCTGCGGCTCAAGTGTGTTAATATGAAGAAATTGTTGCAGTGAGAATTGCGCTTTAATAGTGTATCAGTTTCACTATAAAGTCAAAATGCAGTGTTATTTATTCGATGTTCAAAACCGCATAGAATTTGTTTAAAAGTAAGAGCAACTCTAGAAAATAACCATAAAAATAATTGCAGAAAATGTGAAGATATATTACGGACAGCAAAAGTAAATTTAAAAAGACGGTTTCAGCCAGTTTCTAATTGGGGAAAAACGGAGACACTAATTATAGTCGAATAGTTCTTAAGAAATCGAAATTTAAGAATCTTTTTTTTTTTCAATTCAATTTCTCACGAACTATTCGATTGATTTGGCTCTAACTTTTTATTTTGCCTTATAAAATGACACTCTTTAGAATGATACAAAAAATTGCGTACCTTACAATTTAAAATATTTTTTTTCCATTCATAAATAAAATCATAAGAAATAATAAATGTTTATTATAAGTTATTTTCTGCATAGAATCTTTGGATAAATAAATTTTAGAATTTCGTGCACAAATTTTTCAATTCGCTTAAAAAATTCTCAATATGTAGCGAAGTACGCAAAAAGTAAAATTAACATTAAGAGGATCAAAGTTTGAATCGCTCTCCTGACCATATTTCCCGGATTTCGCCTGTTCTTTATACTTTGAAGATCAGAAATCCGAATCCGTTGAAAAAAGGGTATTTTTATTCAAGTACGTTACTTTGCCTGATCTCGTGACTTGAATTATCAAATTGGTCATCTCCTTGAGCCATTTAAATTGAGACCTAGTACCTAAAAATTCAATCATTGGATAAAAAGTTATTTAGGGAGGTCAGTTTTTTTGCGCACTTTTCGTTCAGACCTTTAGTGATTTTAAAAACAACCTGATACTTTTGAATAGATATCAGAAGCAAGAGATAGACCTTTTTCATCAAAATAAATAATGAATCACTCATTTATTATTTCAATTAATGTGGTTTTAGTGAACAATAGATTGATATACTCACTTTCATAAATTTTCTTCGAAAAAAAATCAAAGTATTCGGTTTCCTTGAGACTATGAAGCACAGCGTGCTGAACCAAATGAAACTGCGAACTATTTTTTTATAAATTCAATGTGTGCGTTTGTGTCGTACAATCGTTCAGTTAACATAGTCATAAAGGGAAAAAAGAGAACAAAAAAAAGAAAATCGGAGTACTCAATAATTTACTTCGTAACAACTAGTCAACAGAGTTTTTTTTATATATATATTTCCTTAAAACGCAATATAAATCGAACTAGAAGATTAAAAACGACAAATTGTAAACCAGAAAAAATGATCTGAAGTCATAGTAATCTTAATCAAATTTTAAGTTAAGCTATTTTGTATTAATTATTGGAATAATGTTGATATGTATTTTTGGTTTGCATGCGAATTATTTTATTTACACACGGAAATTATGCCCGTAATGTAGTTGTTATAAAAGAAGTAGATATTTGGGTACCATCAGATAGAGCTTGTTTCTTTTTCCGCCTTTTGATAATATTTTTTATTTTAATTTCAAAATTAAACTTGTTTTGTGCGATAAATAAACAGTTTCCACGTAAATGAGGTTTATAACTTTACAAATTGCCTCAATGTTTGTCAAAATTATTGAAGTGTCAAAACATTGTCCTTCTTAGACTACTAGAACGAAAAAAGAAATCAAAAAAAGAGGAATACATATAACTTTTTTTTCGCCGTGTGAGTGCTTTATGCCAGGTACAGTCCGAAAAGAAAAAAAAAAAAAAAAACGAATCACCCTGAATAACTTTCGTACTAATGATCGGATTTTCACGAACTAAGTGCCAATCTTAATGGTTCCTGGGGGTGACCTCAAATATGTTAATTAGTGCTAACTATTAATTAAGTTACGAAATCAGACACAAAAACGTACTTTCTCTGAATAAACATACATTTTTTTTTAACATATTTGGATTCTTAACCTTCAAAATGTAGGGGGTAGCCGCAATCTGGGAAATATGGTCCCCATAGTTTGGTCAGGAGAGCGATCCAAAGTTCGTACCCCTTAAAGTTAATTTCAATTTTTACGTTTTCAGTCATATTTTTAAAACTAACAAAGCATATCAAAGAAAATGCCCCCACTCATAAAACTCATTTACCCAAAGATAATTTCATGAAAAAAATAATTTTTAATAATTATTAATTATTTTTTATTATATTATTATTTTATTATATTATTATTTTATTATATATTATTTTTTATTAATTAAATTGAGGATAAAAAAGTTTTGAATTATGAGGTATGAATTTTTTTGAACCATATTAATCTACATATTTTTCAATTGAGAAATTTAAAGTTTCAACTGATTTATTTATTAGAAGCTGAGAAAAATTAAAATTAATTATTTTTTAAAAAATTATTTGGCTACAATAAAGAAATAATTAAATGGGGCGATTAATATTAAAATGTGATAAACTTGCGAGGAGCTTGACTTCGCGTGCTTAGCGTAAAATTTCATTCATATTTTTTCGCTAATAATCGTTTGCTAATATTTTTATTTTTATTTCTTTCAAACTATAAAATACGATGTTTCCTTTTCAGTCGCTTAATAATTTATTTGCAATTTAGTAAAGAAATTTGAATACAACATTTTGAATAAAAAAACACTTTATACAACTAATGTCTAGTTTTATAAAAGCGTGCTTCTGATAGAATATGATTATACACCAGATTGTGCTTATTTAATGTGATTATTTTTCATTTTTTGATTTTGTTTTTCAATAACTGATACAATTTCAATAATATACATACGTATGCATAGATTTGGAATAAAATATTCGTCAATTTCTTGAATATATATTTTATAAATATTAATAAAAATACGTAGTCAACATTTTTAAGCAGCTCTCACAACATCGCAAATTTCACAACATCTTATAGGGTAAACTAACCAGTGATGGAACACTTAAGCTTAGCTTGCCTTTAAAAAAAAATCTTAAAAATTTCAAAATTTGTCATTTTAGCTGAATGATGGTGTTGATATATTTGTTATTAAATGCAAATTACGTAAAAAAAACTTTGATAACTTACATAATATTGTTTTAAGCTTTTGGTGGTTTAAATAATAAGTAGTAAGATAACCAAGTGAAGGAACAGTTCTTACATTGAATAAACACTAAATTTTCCAGTGAATGAACACTTAATTTTTTCCATATTGAGAAAAGCACAGGCTATTGGATATTTGGGAGATTAAACTTTTCTGTCAATATTCCTTTAAAAATCTGCAACATAACTTGTGAGATTTCCTTCTCAAGCTTCTGAAGAAATAGTGCATCGTTACTCTCAAAGCATGTGTTTTGTTGATAAGCTGTCTTGCTCTTTAACTCTTGGTGTCTGTTTCGCATGCATTTGTTAAAATAAACGTTTTCTGCATCGAATGGGAAAATATCGCATTTCATAAAAGAATTTTAACTTCATCAGTTGATGCCTCAAAATCTTATTTAAAAATAGATGTAAAATTTTCTCGAGATATTGTCTTACAATTCTTTTGTTTTCAAGATCTAACGGGAGATTTCCATGAATTAGGTATGAAACTAAACCAGAAAATTTGTTTTGATGAACAAAACTTGCTCAGTTTCAAATTGATATGAGATTTATACCTATCCAGAAGAAGCAAAATAGGGAATTTGATGGCATTTTTAATTAGCCATGGGTAGAAACATTTGCAATATATTTGTAAAATGTTGCTGCGGTCATCGTTTCATTTCATGAATCGCTTTTTCCAATGAAATATACTAGCAGTGACTGACTCTGTAATATCTCGAAGAATTCTTCAGTGAGGAAAAACTACCAATGGATGTACTTTTTCTTTCCTAAGTACTTTAGAATATAAATCCTTATAATTTTTAGGGCCAAAGATTTTTACCGTTTAAGGGTAGTATTCAACTCTTGTTTCGTTCGCATTGTAAATGCAATCACTTTCTAAAAGGATGCCAGGGCTACTTCCCTCCTAAAGATTCTTTTTAAGTTCTTAAACCCAGTATTTCGAATATTATTCTCTAAGGGAAGTTTTGCCTTTTGAAATTATCTTCGCATTGCACTGAGTTATCGGTGGATGTCGCCTTAAAAAAAAACTTCACCCATTTTTCACCTGGATGATTGTCTTTAAGTGGATTTTTCCTACCATTTCCCGTCAGGACGTTAAAGACCGCAATTAGATAAAAATGTAGCTAATTACAGGCACAAAAGCCTGCAAAGAAATTTTCTATTCAAGCTTTTTTTATTGTATTTAATTGTTATATTTAGTCAGTAAACATAGTTCATTAAGGAGTCTAAGTTATGATGTAATAACTAATCACTACATTTGTAAAGATAAATAATAATTAAATTATTATTATAATTCTTTAAGTAAATTTAGCAATTAAATTTGCATTTTGAAATGAAATTGTTATAGGAACTATTCATACAACATTTAACTGAATTTTAGGTGTCCTCTTTACCGCAGAAATACTAATTATCCATGTAAAATCATATTTCACGCATACTGTTCATTCACTGGGAAATCTATTCCCAGTGAAGGAACATGCCTGTTCCTTCACTGGTTAGAAGTTGATTTTTGTATTTTTAACATAATTTTGATGCATAATATGACTAAAGGTACAAGAAAATTAAAATTGTTCTTTTATTTTCATTAACTTGAAAAAATTCAAGTAAAGGAACACTTGTTTATTCGTTAGTTTTTCATCGTTTGGTAGTCCAGTTAATAAACACACCCTAATCTCAGTACTTGCTTATGTTATGATGCTTGAAATAAATAAAACATAACTTCAATAACCATATTTTGAATTCTCTTTTTCACAATAAGAAAAAAAAGCATTATTATATTCAATTAATTGTATTTTAAACGTATGACAACAGTCACTGACCTTCTAATTTTGTCAAAGAAACAAGGCGTTGAACAGATACTAACAAATTCAAAACTTTTTCCAGAGAAGACTCTAAGACCAGGTAACTCAATGCATTGTTAGATGACTTCCTATTGTTAGGTAGTAAGCTATTGTTACCAATCAATCTAAATTAAAATGTTTAAAATCTTATTTTTAAAAAATATCTATGAAATGTTCCTTCACTGGTTGGTTTACCCTATGTCGTCTTAATCTTAAAAGAAATTTCCGGAAGTGTTTCGCAAGTGTTTTGCAGAACTATTTTACCAACTATTTAATTAAATTTTAACAATTTTAAAAATCTTATTCGTTACCCTTTTACGTTTATTATTTCTTCATTAATATACTAATTAATTTTTTTAGTACTTTAATTTAGGTTTTCTTTAAAGTAAGGTTCCTTTTTAAATTATAGTCAAGTTTTTTTTAAAAGCATTATTGTCTGCTAGCTAAGAATAAAACCTTGCTAAGAAATTAAAAACATTCCGCTGTTTAAAATTATTTAATGCAAAACAGCTGATTCGATACGAAGCATACTATTTTTATCGAAAAAAGAATATAAATCATTGATTGTCTTTTTTTTTTTTTTTGTTTTTTTTTTTTTTTTTTTTTTGTTTCTTGTGACTTGTGACAAGAAGGCTAACATACTTTTTACAGAAACTCTGTAAACCAATTTTTTCTATATTTCGTCAAAAGAGGATAAGAATGATATTGCTCCAAGGGACCTACTCAATAATTTCGCTATTTCAAGAATGAAATCTGTTTGATCGAAACATATTATTCCTTGAAAATTAAAGCGAGGAGAAAATTAACTTTTGTTATTTATCTAAGCTTATTACATTTATTTAATGATAGCGGTATTAAGGTTAAGGATATGCGATAAAGCCCCGTTTACTATTATATTATAAATGCATTAAATCATGAAGCTTGAATAATTTATTTTAAGCAAATTATTTAGTAATTTTAAGCAAATAAGGGTGTAAAAATAAACTCGATCGAAATACTCCGAAAGTATACCCTAAAATATATGTAGAATAAACTTTGGAATCGATATATAAAAAAATACCTTTTCAAACAACTTTCAGTAGAACGGAAACTATAACTTGCTTGAAATAGTTGTCCTTGTAACTATTTAATTTCGATTCCTGGTGCTAGGGGACATTCCATTTTCATATTCGACTTTTAAAATTTCAATTGTAAACGGAATTTTTTCGTGTCCTTAAATTAAAATGTTAAGGCTTGCAACAAAAAGAAATTGTACTACATTGATTTTTTTACAAAGTAGTGAATTTTCAATCTAAGAACCTGTGCCTATAACTTATGTAAAACTTATTTTAATATCGAGTGAAATAATTTAATATGTTGTGTAACTAAATGGATAATCCCAAGAAACTGAATCGAAAATGTAAAAACTTCATTGATTTACAAAAATAATAGATGATAATAAAAATAGACATGTTTTGAGCGTCCAATAATGAAAGTCACAAGTTATTCAAGCCTGACAAGTCTTGAGAATGGGCGATTATATTTGAACTCTCGAAACATGTCGACTTTTACTTCCCTCTTCATATGTTTTGAAGCCAATTGAGTTTGTATCGTCAATTACACTGTTTTACATTTGGGTCTTGATCATTATTTTGATATGGATTTTTCACTAGCTAAAGTAAACATATGCATTTTAATATTTTAAAAGGATTCACGTGGTCTTTAAAAACGTAAGAGCATCAATATTGCAAATGTTATATTTAACTTAAAAATTAAAATTTTGAGACCAGATATTTTGAGTTAATGAAATTAAATATTTTATCTTTTAAGTTTTTGTGCCCCCATTTCAGTATCTTAAGGATCTTACGAGCTCTGTTTAAAAAGAGAGTATCAGATATATATTAGAAAACAAAAATAATCATAGTAGCAGTATTTGGTGGTAAATGTAGCTTATCACAATTGAAGAATATGATGTGCGACATTTTATGGTGAATTTGCGAACTTAAGTTTCAGAATGTATCGAAACATGAGGATGCTATTTGCTAATCATCTTTATCCAAAGAAAACTATGTAACCTAAATATCTAGCATAATGAAGCGATTTTTTAAACAATGAATCATACAATATGCAACATATTATTTCAATATCATATTCTTAAACATAACATATTTCAATGTTTTTAAAATGCCACTAAACATTCAGCAATTCCTTGAGTTATAGAAAAAAGAAATATCGTAAATTATGGAAAACCTTGTGAATGTGCATTAGAATTACTATAGCCTAGAAGACTCGATAAAGCTGTAAAAATGATTATCCCTAAATTTTGGAATATAGCTATTATAAGTTCTGTTAATTTGATTTTAGTATGAAATCCTCGAATAAACATAGCAAAAATAACATAATCCAAATAATATCAGATACAAAGTTCATGTATTTAAATTCTAAAAACTTAGAAAGTCATAAATAATTTATAAATCGATTAAAATTTTCTCTTCAAAGGAAATTTAAAAAAAATGTTTTTTTTTTTTGCTTTTTGGACAGAAATTAACTTAAAAATTGTCTATTGCCTAGAAACTTCGAGATGTTTTCTATTCACAATTAATTTAACCTCTCTGAGCAATCACAAAACATTATTTCAATTTTTTTACAATTGGTTACCTAGCAACCTAGTAAAATTAAGCATTCCTCTTTTGAATTAGTCAATGGGTTATCTTAAAATATTCATTTGCGCAGGCGACTTTTTTTGGCGGTTTTCTGGACTATCGCCAAATATATAAACCTTTATTGCAACCCAATTTACGACCCAATTTTTTTAAGATTTCGTCTACCCCCCCCCCCCTCCTAATTCAAGTGTCTAGATTCCAAATATGTAAAAAAAAATATATGTTTAATCAGAGAAAGTACGTTTTTTTGTCTGATTTCGTAACTTAATTAATAGTTAGCACCAATTAATTAGTATATTTGAAATCTTAGTTCAAGAAAATCCGATCATTAGAACGAAAGTTATTCAGGGTGATATCTTTTTTTTTGCGGACTGTACAGTCCGCAAAAAAAAAAACGAATCACCCTGAATAACTTTCGTTCTACTGATCGGATTTTCACGAACTAAGTGTCAATCTTAATGGTTCCTGAGGGTGACCTTAAATATGCTAATTAATTAGTGCTAACTATTAATTAAGTTACGAAATCAGACACAAAAACGTACTTTCTCTGAATAAACATGCATTTTTTTTTACATATTTGGATTTCTTATCTTCAAAATATAGGGGGTAGCCGCAATCTGGGAAATGTGGTCCCCATAGTTTGGTCAGGAGAGCGATTCAAAGTTCGTACCCCTTAATGTTAATTTCGCTTTTTGCGTTTTCAGTCATATTTTCAAAACTAATGAAGCAATTAAAAAAAAATTGCACCCACTCATAAAACTCATTTACCCAAAGATAATTTCATGCAAAAAATAATTTTTAATAATTATTTATTATTTTTCATTATTTAATTAAAGTGAGGATGAAAAAATATTGAATTATAAGGTATGAATTTTTTTATACCATATTAATCTACATATTTTTCAATTGAAAAATCTAAAGTTTCAACTGTTTTTATTTATTAAAAGCTGAGAAAAATTAAATTAATTAATTTAAAAAAAATAATTTGGCGACAATAAAGAAATAACTAATTGGGGCGATTAATATAAACTTGGGAGGAACTTGACTTCGCGCGCGTAGCGTAAAATTTCATTCATATTTTTTTTCGCTAATAATCGTTTGCTAATCTTTTTATTTTTATTTCTTTCACACTATAAAATACGATGTTTCTTTTTCAGTCATTTAATAATTTATTTGCAATTTAGTAAAGAATTTTGAATAAAAAACACTTTATTCAACAAATGTCTAGTTTTAAAAAAGCGTGCTTCTGATAGAATACACCAGATTGTGCTTATTTAATGTGATTATTTTTTATTTTTTTTATTTTGTTTTTCAATAACTGATACAATTTCAATAATATACATGCGTATGCATAGATTTGGAATAATATATTTATCAATTTCTTGAATATATATTTTATAAATATTAATAAAAATACGTAGTCAACATTTTTAAACATCTCTCACAACATCGCAAATTTCTCAACATCTTATAGGGTAAACTAAACAATGAAGGAACACTTAAGCTTAGCTTGCCTTTAAAAAAAATTCATAAAAATTTCAAAATTTGTAATTTTAGCTAAATGATGGTGTCGACATATTTGTTATTAAATGCAAATTATGTAAAAAAAGTTAGATAACTTACATAATATTGTTTTAAGCTTTTGGTGGCTTAAATAATAAGTAGTAAGATAACCAAGTGAAGGAACAGTTCTTACCAGTGAATAAACACTAAATTTTCCAGTGAATGAACACTTAATTTTGAGAATGTTTAATGCTCGTTAGGAATCCATAGGCCACACAAATGCCTAAAAACAAGATTTTTTTTGGAATTATAACATTAACGTGGAAAATGTTACTTTTTTCAGGCATGGAATGGAAAGTAAAATATGTTTGAATACATAATTTTAAAAAAATGTTTTTCATTTTTTTCTCACAGTTTAATAGTCCGTTCTAAATTATGAATGTTTATCATTGTGTAATCTGATGATGCTTTTATTATTATTATAATTCGATAATTTTTTTGTTTAATCTTTTCCTGATATTTTTTAAGCTTTTTTTAAAATCTTTTTAAGTATTTTTTCTCTCTTCGTCATGAGTAATTTATTTCTTTTTCTTTTGATTTAACCTTCCTCTTTTTTCCAAATTTTTGGCCAATGTAAATGTATCTTTGAAATTTCTTTTGATTTTCCAGTTCCATTTCCAGAATTCCTCACTGGATAATAAATGAGAAAAAGGAGTTTCGAAGTTTGAGTAAAACCCATCTCTCATTGACTTATATCTAGTAGTTACTTATGAAACCAATCGTTTTTGCAACTAACAATGCCTCAAGAGGACTTATCTCAAAATCAGTTTTCAAGATACTTTCATTATTAATGTTAGTTGTCTCAGCTTCAGAGCCAAAATTTGATTATACAATTGTTCTTTTTGAAATAAATTCTTCAATATTGAGAAAAGCACAGGCTATTGGATATTTGGGAGATTAAACTTTTCTGATAATGTTCCTTTAAAAATTTGCAACATAACTTGTGAGATTTCCTTCTCAAGCTTCTGAAGAAATAGCGCATCGTTACTCTCGAAGCATGTGTTTTGTTGATAAGTTGTCTTGCTCATGAACTCTTGGTGTCTGTTTTGCATGCATTTGTTACAGTCAACGTTTTCTACATCGAATGAAAAAATATCGCATTTCATAAAAGCATTTTAACTTCATCAGTTGATGCCTCAAATCTTATTTAAAAATGGATGTAAAATTTTCTAGACATATTGTTTTACAATTCTTTTGTTTTCAAGATCTAACGAGATTTCCAAGAATTACGTAGAAAACTAAATCAGAAAATTTGTTTTGAGGAACAAAACTTGCTCAGTTTCAAATTGATATGAGATTTATACCTATCCAGAAGAAGTAAAATATGGAATTTGATTGCATTTTTAATTAGCCATGGGTAGAAACAATTGCAATATATTTGTAAAATGTTGCTGCGGTCATCGTTTCATTTCATGAATAGCTTTTTCCAATGAAATATGTAGCAGGGACTGATTCTGTAATATCTCAACGAATTCTTCTGTAAGGAAAAACTACCAATGGAGGTACTTTTTCTTTCCTAGGTACTTTAGAATATAAATCCTTATAATTTTTAAGGCCGCAGATTTTTCCCGTTTAAGGGCAGTATTCAACTCTTGTTTCATTCGCATTGTAAATGCAATCACTTTATAAAAGGATGCCAGGGCTACTTCCTTCCTAAAGATTCTCTGAAGTTCTTAAAACCAGTATTTCGAATATTATTCTCTAAGGGAAGTTTTGCCTTTTGAAATTATCTTCGCATTGCACTGAGTTATCGGTGGATGTCACCTTAAAAAAACTTCACCCATATTTCACCTAGATAATTGTCTTTAAATGGATTTTTTCTACCAGTTCCCGTTAGGACAAAAAGAGACGGCAATAGGATAATAATTTAGCTAATTATTGGCACAAAATCCTGCAAAGATTCCATTCAAGCTTTTATTATTATATTTAGTTATTATATTTGGTTAATAAACATAGTTTATTAAGGTGTCTAAGGTATGATGTAATAACTAATCACTACATTTATAAAAATAAATAATGAATTAATTATTATTATAATTCTTTAAATAAATTTAGCAATTAAATTTGCATATTTAAATGAAATTGTTATAGGAACTATTCATACAACATTTAACTGAATTTTAGGAGTCCTCTATGTCGCTGAACTACTAATTATCCATGTAAAATCATATTTCACACATACTATTCATTCACTGGGAAATCTATTCTCAGTGAAGGAACATGCCTGTTCCTTTACTGGTTAGAAGTTTTTTTTTTTTTTTTAAACATAATTTTGATTTATAATGTGACAAAAGGTACAAGAAAATTAAAATTTTTCTTTTATTTTCATTAACTTGAAAAAATCCCAGTAAAGGAACACTTGTTTATACATTGGTTTATACATTGGTTTTTCATCGTTCGGTAATCCAGTTAATAAACACCCCCTAATCTCAGTACTTGCTTCTGTTATGATGCTTAAAATAAATAAAACGTAACTTCAATGACCATATTTTGAATTCTTTTTTTCACAATGAAAAGAAAAAGCAGTATTATATGCAATTAATTGTAGTTTAAACGGATAACAACAAACACTGACCTTATAATTTTGTCAAAGAAACAAGGCATTGAACAGATACTAACAAATTCAAAACTTTTTCCAGAGAAGACTCAAAGACCAGATAACTAAATGCATTGTTAGAGGACTTCCTATTGTTAGGTAGTAAGCTACTCTTACCAATCAATCTAAATTGAAACGTTTAAAATCTTATTTCTAAGAAATATCTATGAAATGCTCCTTCATTTATTGGTTTACCCTTTATCATCCTAATCTTAAAAGAAATTTCCGGAAGTGTATCACAGAACTATTTTACCAACTATTTAATAAAATTTTAACATTTTAAAATTCTTATTCTTTTCCATTTTACGTTTATTATTCCTTCATTAATATACTAATAATTTTTTTTAGAACTTTAATTTAGATTTTCTTTAATTTAGGTTTCCTTTTCAAATTATAGTCAAGTTTTTTTAAAGAATTATTGTCTGCTAGCTAAGAATAAAACCTTGTTAAGAAATTAAAAACATTCAGCTGTTTAAAATTATTTAATGCAAAACAGCTGATTATTTACTTAGCATACTATTTTTTTTGAAAAAAGAATATAAATTATTGATTGTCTTTTTTTTTTGTTTCTTGTGACTTCAACTTAGATTATCTAAAATAGTGTTCATGTTTTATAAGTCACTACAAAGAGGATAAAGATACCGAACATGCCGAGCAACAGATACCGAGCTGTGGAATACGTAGCTAATTTTTTCAGTGTCTTAAAATATCTCAGTATCTTAAATGTCGTCCTACTATCTTAGTTGTGAAATTCAATTTTTAATTATCTGACCACGTGTGATTCACTAATTATTTCATTATATCTTTTACTCTTTATGATACCAAGTAGATTTTTTTTTCTGATAATATACTAAACTATTTAGTTTAATTTTTTACTTTAGCATGATTTCCAAGATATTATTGTAGTATAATTTGTTATCAGGAAAATGCCTTATTTTGTTAAGCAGGAAATACTAAAAATTGAAATTTGTAAGGATTCCGAAGCTGTGCCAATTTTAGAGTCATCTGATTTTTAAAAAAAATGCTATAAAAAATACACAATTTCCGACCTTATTTTAATAAAAAAATTTTAAAAAAAAAACGTGGCAAGTAGGCTAACATACTTTTTACAGAAACTGTGAAAACTAATTTTTCCTATATTTCGTCAAAAGAGGATAAGAATGATATTGCTCCAAGGGACCTACGCAATAATTTCACTATTTCCAGAATGAAATCTGTTTGATCGAAACATGTTATTCCTTGAAAATTAAGACGAGGGAAAAATTAACTTTTATTACTTATCTAAGCTTATTTCATTTATTTAATGATAGCGGTATTAAGGTTAAGGATATGCGTCGGAAGCTCCGTTTATTATTATACTATAAATGCATTAAATCATGTAGCTTGAATAATTTATTTTAAGTAAATTATTTAATAATTTTAAGCAAATAAGGGTGTAAAAATAAACTCGATCGAAATACTCCGAAAGTATACCCTGAAATATATGTCGAATAAACTTTGGAATCGCTATATAAAAAATACCTTTTAAATAAAATTAAAAAAAATTTTTTTTTTTTTACTGCATTAATTTTTTTACAAAGTAGTGAATTATTTTTTTTTTCAATCTAAGAACCTGTGCCTATAACATATGTAAAACTTATTTTAATATCGAGTGAAATAATTTAATATGTTGTGTAACTAAATGGATAATCCCAAGAAACTGAATCGAAAATATAAAAACTTCATTGATTTAAAAAAATAATAGATGATAATAAAAATAGACATGTTTTGAGCGTCCAATAATAAAAGTCACAAGTTATCCAAGCCTGACAAGTCTTGAGAATGGGCGATTATATTTGAAAACTCGAAACATGTCGACTTTTACTTCCCTCTTCATATGTTTTGAAGCCAGTTGAGTTTTTATCGTCAATTATACTGTTTTACATTTGGGTCTTGATTATTATTTTGATAAGGATTTTACACTAGTTAAAGTAAACATATGCATTTTAATATTTTATCAGGATTCATATGGTCTTTAAAAATGTAAGAACATCAATATTGCAAAAGTTATATTTAACTTAAAGATTAACATTTTGACACCAGATATTTTGAGTTAATGAAATTAAATATTTTATCTCTTAAGTTTTTGTGCCCCCATTTCAGTATCTTAAGGATCTTACGAGCTCTGTTTAAAAAGAGATCATCAGATATATATAAGAAAGCAAAAATAACCATAGTAGCAGTATTTGGTGGTAAATGTAGCTTATCGTAATTGAAGAATATGCGGTGCGACATTTTATGGTGAATTTGCGAACGTATAAGTTTCAGAATGTATCGAAACATGAGGATGCTATTTGCTAATCATCTTTATCCAAAGGAAACGATGTAACCTAAATATCTAGTAGAAGGAAGCGATTTTTTAAACAATGAATCCTACAATTTGCAACATATTATTTCAATATCTTATTCTTAAACATTACATATTTCAATCTTTTTAAAATGCCACTAAACATTCAGCAATTCCTTGAGTTATAGAAAAAAGAAATATCGTAAATTATAGAAAGCCTTGTGAATGTGCATTAGAATTATTATATAATCTACATTTTATTTTTCAAGCACTTTTTTTTCTTCAAACTTTCTTGCCTAGAAGACTCGATTAAAGCTGTAAAAATGATTATCCCTAAAATTTTGTATATAGCTATAATAAGTTACGCTCATTTTATTTTAGTATAAAATCCTCGAATAAATATAGTAAAAACAGTGTAATCTAAATAATATCAGATAAAATGTTCATGTATTTAAATTTTAAAAACTATCATAAATAATTTATAAATCGATTCAAATTTACTTTTCAAAGGAGATTAAAATAATATTTTTTTTGCTTTTTGGACAGAAATCCCCTAAAAAAATTGTTTATGGCCTGGAAACTTCGAGATATTTTCTATTAACAATAAATTAAGCCCCTCCGAGCAATCACTGAACATTATTTCAATTTTTTTACTATCAGAGATTGGTTGCGTAGCAACCTAGTAAAATTAAGCACTCCTCTTTTGAATTAGTCAATGGGTTATCTTAAAATATTTATTAGCGCAGGCGACTTTTTTTGGCGGTTTTCTGGACTATCGCCAAATATATAAACCTTTATTGCGGCCCAATTTACCACCCAATTTTTTTAAAATTTTGTCTACTCCCACTAATTCAAGGGTCTAGATTCCAAATATGTAAAAAAAAATATATGTTTATTCAGAGAAAGTACGTTTTTGTGTCTGATTTCGTAACTTAATTAATAGTTAGCACTAATTAATTAACATATTTGAGGTCACCCCCAGGAACCATTAAGATTGACACTTAGTTCGTGAAAATCCGATCATTAGAACGAAAGTTATTCTGGGTGATTCGTTTTTTTTTTTGCGGACTGTACATGAATGCGTAGAAGTACTTTTCAAACTTAAAACCTCTTGAAACTTTGTAATCATTGACTTGTGAGTATAGTCTCATTCTATTCATCATGGAAAAAATGGTAACAATACCTTACTTTTTTAGATAGCAATATCAGAAGCCGAAGTAAATACAAGCACAAATTTGTACTTTTTGTACATAAACCACTTATAAATTCTATACCGTAAACCGGGGCGAGTCTACCCATTTTAGGTTTATTTAATTTTCACTATTTTAAATTGCAAATAAAAAAAATTTTACCGACGGAGGACTTAGTTCAGACTCTAAGGAAGATGGCGCTGTAATAGTTTGATCCGTTTTTATTTATTTGGTGTCTTTTTAACCGACCTGTTCAAACGTCTTTTGAGAGATTTGTATTGAAAATCAGCAAACTTTTAGTTGGTGCTCCGTAAGTACATTATTATTATTATTATTTTCACTTTGGTTAAGTGATAAACTTATCTAAGACTAAGATTACATTAATTTTATATGAAAAAAAAATGAAAAAAATGTAGGGTAAACTAACCAGTGAAGGAACACTTAAACTTCGTTTGCCTTTTAAAAAATCATATTAATTTCAAAATTCGTAATTTTAATTAAATGGCACAGTCAACATATTTGTTACTTATTGCAAATTATGTAAAAAAATTTAGATAACTTACATAATATTGTTTTAAAGTTTTAGAGGTTCAAATAACACGTAGTAAGAAGACCAAGTGAAGGAACAGCTCTTACCACTGAAGGAACACAATATTGTCCAGTAAAGGAACACTTAATTTTGGTTATTTTTTAATGCTCTTTATGAATTTATTAGCCATACAAATATATAAAAGCAAGACTATTTGTGAAATTATAACATACAAGTACTTGTAAACTGCTAACCTTTTTTCTGTCATCATGAACTATAAATTAAAGTGATGTTAAATGCAAAATAAATATTAAAAAAATCATTCTTTCTTATAATTTGACAGTCAAATCTAAATCATTGTGTCATCCGATGCTGTTTATTATCATTATTATTTTATCACCTTTTTGTGTACTTTTTTTCCTCTTATTTCTTGAAGCTTTTTTTCTTTTTTAAGTATTTTTTCTTTCGTTTCTTCGCCATATTCTCTTGTTTTAACTTTTTTTTAGATTTTTCAGCCTCTTGAAATTTTCGCCATTCTCTGAAGTTAGTGCAAAAGGTAATTTAGTCATTTTTCTTCTTATTTGACCTTTCTTTTTATCATCAATATTTGGCCAATATAAATGGTTCTTCCAAACTTCCTCTGATTTTTCAGAAACATTTCTAGAATGCCTTTCTCGAAAATAGACGGGAAGGTGTCTTGAATTTTGAGGAAAATCCATCTCTTGTTGACTTATATCTAGAGGATCTTTAGAAGTACTGATTTTACTTATAGAATCATTTCTTTTTTCAACTAAGAGAGGATCAGCATGAGGATTCATTTCAAATTCGATATCTAAGATGCATTCATTATGAATACTAGCTTCAGTTCCTAAGTTTGACTTAACCAAGTGGTCTTCTTTTAACACGTACTTCTTCCATATTGAAAAAAGTATAGGCTCTTGGACATTTTCGATATTAGACTCTTCAGTCAATGCTGCGTTAAAAATTTGCAACATATCTTGAGGGATTTCCCTCTCAAGCTTCTGAAGAAATTGAGTATCGTTTCTGTTTAACTCTGATTTTTGTTGAGGAGCTTGCTTCTAAATTCTAACATAGTAAAGTAATTTTTATAAATTATATAATCACGTTGCTATCCTATAATGATAGCTTATTGGGAGTTCTTGGTGCAAAAGCCAGCGAAAAAATGTTCTATTTAAATTTTTATGATTATATTTAATTAGTTTTCGATTTGTAAACATGGTTTATTAAGTTGCCTAACATTTGATGTAACTACACACCCCATTAATAAATAAAAATTATAATTTCTTCATAAATTAAGCTATTAATTTAACATTTTTAACTGAAATTATTTCAGGAATTATTCATACAATTTTTAACAAAATTTCGGTTGTCCTCTATATAGCAGAATTACTTATCCTAGAGTCATGTAAAATCATATTTCACACATTACTGTTCATTCACTGGAAGTATTCCCAGTGAAGGAACATGCCTGTTTCTTCACTGGCTAGAAGTTGTTTTTTGTCTTTTAAACAGAATTTCGATGTATAATGTGACTAGAAGTACAAGAATATTAAAAAATTTCTTTTATTTTCATTAACTGAGAGAAAAACCAGTAAAGGAGCACTTGTTCCTTCACTGGTTTTTCATCGTTTGGTGATCCAGTGAATAAACACCCCTTATCTCAGTACTTTATTATGCTATGGTGCTTTAAAAAAAATAAAACGTAACTTCAATAACTATACTTTGAATTCTCTTTTTCACAGTGAGAAAAATAAGACTATTACATGCAATTAACTCCACTTCAAACATACAAGTACAAACACTCACCTTATAATTTTTTCAACGAAACAAGGTGTTGCAGAGATAATAACAAATTCAAAAATTTTTCCAGAGAAGTCTATATGACCAGGTAATCCAAAACATTGCTAGATGACTTCCTATTGTTTGACAGTAAGCTATTGTTACCAATCAATCTAAAGAAAAACTTTCAAAATTCTTATTTTTAATCAATATATATGAAATGTTCCTTCACTGGATAGTGTTCCTTCACTGGTTGGTTGTAGACAAAAAGCCAGAATTCGCGGGGCGAGTCTACCCATTCGTATTTAGTTTTAATAAAGCATAATAATATAATTTAGAACTTTGTTTATATTAAAATTAAGTCATTTTAAATGAATTTGAGTACATTATTTTAATTCTGCATTGATAAATTTATCATTAATAAGAAAATTTATAGGTTAAATATAAATGTAAATATAAAATATGTTTATTTTACCTATCTTTTCAATTTTTATATTACAAAATTAACTTTTTTTATTTAATGCAAGTTAAATAAATTATTATTTATAAATTATTATTACCTCCCAAAAGAATGGGAAAAGGATTTTTCATGATTCCCTATGTTTGAATTTCGATTTTGTTAATAATCTTTAATTATTATTATTTATTAATTATTCAATTGTAAATTTATATTAATTTTAATTTATTTTTATCAACAATAATCAGAAAAAAAATTTTTTTTATAATTTTAATGATTATAAAAACAAAACTGTAATCAAAATGTGATAATCGATCAAATACTCAATTTGTGTTATTTCATGATAAAAAAAATGGAATATATAATAAAGTTATGAATTTTACTTTATAAATATCCTATATAGTAACTAAAATAACAATTTAATAGTAAAATTTGATTACTTACAATGTTAACATTCATTTTAGTAGAATGGGTAGACTCGCCCCATACGAGAGATTTGTCAGCAGTTCTATAAAAATATACAGTAACAGCGTAACTGTTAATATTTTCTAAAATCGATTTCACAGCTTTAAAGAGGGATAAATAGCGATTCCTAAACACCTATTAAAAGCCTTTTTTCTTTAATATTTACAAAAGTTTGACCACTTGAAAGTTGACAAACTGAAAAAATGGGTAGACTCGCCCCGGTTTACGGTACTATAATGAGCGTTCTTCTCCTGACTTACTTCATTTAGTTCAGCATGTAAAAAATACATCAGAAACAAAGCCTCACTCACCTGTTTAGAAGAAATTCAATAATCCCCCATTAAGCCGTTGTGGCTCAGGGGATACAGCATTCGTTTTCCATTGAAGTGAACCGGATTCGAATTCCAGCGATGGCTGATTGATACGAATCCCACATCCGGCTAGCACCGATCACAGTGCTGCTGATCATGGGTTAGAGTCCCCTTACAGTCAGGCAATCTGTGGGAGGTTTTCGAGGTTTTTCCTCCATACAGCGCAAATACAGGTTAGTTACATCAAAAAGTTCTCCAAGAAGGCAACTTTCTCCCAATACTTGATCCATGAGCTCCCTTGTCTTCTGGATTGGGTTCAAAATTAAAAGGCTACGGAATTGAACATTAGTAGTTGTAAGCCCGAAATTGGATCGGCTGTTTAACGACGGTCACATAAAATTTCTAAAGTTGCGAGTGTAAGAAATTGAAATAAAGCGCAAAAGCATGGAGACTCGAAAGAGCTGGCTGACCAGTGCAAAAACATAGCCAAAGCGCCAATCCCTCCTCCTCGGAATTATTCATCGCCAAACTAAAACACCTCCTTCTTCTTTGTACATTCGCTTTTCTGAGAAGGTATTTATGAGTTAAATACATTTAAGCATGATAAAACTTCTAAAACATGCTTCGAGATATACATTTCTTATTTTACAACATTTATTTATATTTGCATAAACATCAAAGTGTAATTAATTCCGAAACAGGGTAGAGCTACTTTTCAAAGGCGTAGTACTACACTTCTTACCTTTCAATGCAGTGCCAACTTAAGGTGAAACGAAGTATAGAGCTGCACAATGGCCTATTGGCGACAGTCTAGGAAACATCCTTGAGGATGATCCGGAGACATGCCATCACAATTTTGATCCTCTTCAGAGGGGATGGCACCCACGCTTTGGTAGCCCGACGACTTGCACTCGAAGTCGAGCACTTCACTGTAGAACAGCTTAACGAGGACCAATACCGCACACCCTCTGTCCCTACGAAGACTGATCGAAGTGGTCGATCACCCACTCACACACTGACCGCAGCCAGTGATGCTTGACTTCGGTGATCAGTTGGGAACCGTGTCTAAATGATCAGTTCACTGCGGATCCTACCTTTCCCGGCAGTGCCAACTTAAGCGAAGCTTGACCCCCACCCCGCCTCCGTAATGAGGCATCCGGGAATTCTGAAAACCATCGTTGGTGAATCCTCGAATCGTCCGGTGGACCCAGCGGTGCATGGACACAAGTTTCCATGGCCCCGAGTCACGCCCGACATAAGCAACACTGTCGTTCGACGGACAGAGGAAGCCGAGGGGACAAGCCCGAGACGGGTGCGGCGGAGCCATGTTCGGCTGCAAACGACTCACTAGGAGTGTGGCACCGAGGGACAACCGCTACGCCACGACCCATCGAGGCATCCTCTGACTGGAAGATTCTGAAAACCATCTTGAACATTTATTAAAACATTACAAACAGAAAATGACCGACAGCCTGCCGGTCTCACATAGAAAATATAATAATAAAGTACAAAAGTTGAGCACCCGGGAAGGGGTGGTGGACGCCATGTCCGGCTCACAAAAAGTGGGGGTAAATATTACTTGTAAGAGATTTTTGATCTTCAAAGTCCTATTGCCCTTTGATTGGAGGGACACTTCCTTGCATGTGCCGCATGGTTGACGTTAAGCTTTAGGCTGTATTTTCTATTTGCAATGTCGCAATTAATGCACTTGCTTTTAGTCTTACAATTACTCATTCTGTGGCCCTCGTTACCGCAGTTGTCACAGGTTTCCTTATTATTGCAGTCTTTAGCCATATGTCCGAAACGGTTACATTGATAGCATCTCAGAGGCCTTAAATATTCTCTTATTTTGTATATGGACCAACCAATCTTTAGTCTTGGCTTTTGCATGATGCGCTTGAAAACACTAGGATCGATTACCCAGTGTTTTCCTTTCCTGCTTTTAATGGAAAAGCACACTTCAAATTTTCCCGTCTTTATCTCGCTATTTTGCTCATCTATTTTGGTTTGAAGCTCTTCTTTGCTTATATCCTCCTGAATGTCAAAAAGTATGACTCTTGGGGACTTTTTGAATGGTATAGTACAAATGTACTCTTTTTCAAGGTTCGATTTTTCAATTTCATCTTTAATCTTTCTCGCATCCGTTTTGGTTACTGTTCTGACCACAATGCCTCTGTCTTTGAGTTTTTAATGCCTTTTATTCCGACTTGAAGTTCAGCTGGGTCTACGTTTTGCTTTAATGCTCTTTTCGTCTCCTCTGTTGTGTGTGGTTTAATCGGACGTACGACTACTATGTGTTCTCGGACTACACGTTGGGTCTCTGTTTGAATATTTCCACTAACTATCTCAGCATAGGTTTTCTTTGGTCTTTTAGTATTTTTGCTAATTATTTGCTTTAAAGCGCTTTGAGCTTCATGCTGGAGACCCCTTGTGTATGCCAAGACTTCCCCTTGACTATTAAATAATTCAGCGTAGCCAAAGACAATTATATTAACCGCTAGGATTCTTGTTACGTCAAGCTTCTTGTTATAATTTCCATTTGTGAACTCTTGGTATGCAGTATTTAACTCTTTTATCTTTATTGACCATTGCCTCTGTGAAAGATCGAAAGACTCCTCAAAATCCTCAGGGAGGGAGTCCCCTTCCTCGCTGTCGCTCATGAACTCTGACTTAGAGTTCAAAATGGTTCAAATTTTGGACTTAAAGTTTTGCAGTTAAGCTCGAGAGTCAGCTCTTCTTCCTGACTCCGTCTCACAGAGTAAGCACTGTATATGGAAGAGCTCCCAAAAAAATAAGACTGACTCTGTACTAATGCCAACTTAAGGTGAAACGAAGTATAGAGCTGCACAATGGCATATTGGCGACAGTCTGGGAAACATCCCTGAGGATGATCCGAAAATATGCCATCGCAATTTTGACCCTCTGCAGAGGGAATGGCTCTCCTGCTTTGGTAGCCCTGCGTCCTGCGCAAGAAATTGAGCATTTTACGGTAGAACAGTTTAACGAGGGCCGATACCGCGCACCCACGTTCCCAACGCAGGCGTATCAAATTGGTCACCCAACCTGCTTACTGACCGCTGTTATTTCTGTTATTTGTAATTTTATATCTTAGTTTCATAACGTAAAACAGCATTAGCTTCAATATAATCATTATTCTCGCAAACTTTTAACACTCCGTCGGGCGCGTCTCGAAACTTACGGCATCGGGCGCGATGTATCTGTCAGATACATCTCTGTTTTGTGTGTTTTCTGTTAATATGTATTACTTTAAATCTCCTATTTTTACTCTTTTTAGGTCCAGGCTTTAACACCCGGACCTTTTATTAGTTTTTTATGTATATTTTTAATTTTTATTTAATTTTTATATATTTTTAATTTTTATATATTTTTTAATATTTTAAATAATAATTTTTATTTATTAATCCCAAACGCTATTACAAAAGTTAAATGCTGTAAAAAACATTTAATTAAACATGTTAAACTGTTGAAAAAGTATAAAAAGGACAGTTATGCACAAATAATACATAATATAAAAGTGACAAATCAATTATTATAATTGAATCCGATTCTAAATTTAAGTCAAATTTTTTCTTCCGATCTGATTTGCCCATTTAAGTATTATTGTCCTTTCCTACATAAAAATCATCATTATTAACATCATCATCGAGTTCTGAGTCATTATAAACACTTTTACAACTTCACGTGTTTCTAAAATATCTTCTTCGTAAGCATCACTTTCATCAAATTCTTCGGCATTTAATTCCTCATTTCCATCACTAAATAGAATACTATGAACTAGCTCTAGGTCTTTCTGATTTTTCAAATCTAAAAAGCGTTTAGCACTCATCGTAGGAAAAAGATATATCAAAAACGCTCAGGGAATCTCGATACTTCCATGTAGGTTCACGAGACAAACGTTATCGGGCGCGTGTATCTAACAGATACAAAATTTCAAACAAGCTTAGAAACAGGAAATACTCCTACACCGAACTGGTCACTACTGCATTCCAAAGTAGCAGGGGGCCAGATGGACAGATACTGATAAGGTCAAGGTCGTAAGAAAATGTTTTAGGGGACAAAAGCAGAGATATTGACACGCCTTAATCTGTCAGATCAACGCGCCCGATGGAGTGTTAATTATGGAAATAGGAACTAAAACAGTCCGTTTAATGAAAAGTTTGCGTGTCAAAAAGAAAAGAAAAAAAGGAGAAGACTTAAAACTAAAAAGCTGAAGCTGGAAAAAATTTATAGATAGAAGGGGAAAAAAACCTTTTTAAGCATCTCTAAGCAGAGTAGAAATACATATTTAACATTCGTTCCCAATTGACTGACCTAAAACTAAACTCAGCGGCGCGACAGCCCTTAAGGGCCAAGGCCTACTGTGCCCATCTCAGTTTTCTTGACCTTGGGCTCTGCTGTGCAGGAACAGATGTTCCGGTCAGTTGGTCAACCGAACGCGGAAGTGTTTAGTTACCAAGCATGCTTGGTACTCATTTATCGACCCACTGAAGGGACGAAATGCTGAGTCAGCCTTGCCCGGCCCGAGGATCGAACCAGGTACCTGTGGCACGACAGCACGAAGCTCTAACGCTCAGCCACCGGGCGTCAATTGACTGACCTAAGTATTTTTTAATTTATATAAAATGTGTTTTCACTTCAAAAGGAAAAAAAATCTGCTTTGAAGCCAACATGTACCTAAATCTTTATATATATATATATATATATATATATATATATATATATATATATATATATATATATATATATATATATATATATATATATATATATATATATATATATATATATATATATATATATATATATATATATATATATATATATATATATATATATATATATATATATATATATATATATATATATATATATATATATATATATATATGTACACACGTTGGAATTATGGAATAATAGCTCTTCGCTATAACATCAAGCTTGCTGGAATCTTCTATTAAATAGTTAAAGCCAAAACATTAAACAAAAATTTCATTTTAAATGCAAATTACATAAAAAAAACTTTTTAGACATATGTTTCATTTTTTTGTATTAACAATAAGCTGCTTCTGGAAATGAGCATATATTCACGATAAAGTATTTCTTTTACCTTTTTCTAAAAACTAATCTGAGTAGTAAAAAAAAGACTAGTAATTTGTTACAGCTATAATTACTGCCATTTGCTTAATACAATAACTTATAATCCTTATTGTCCCTTTCCCACACGAAATCAAACTCACTGCTTCGCGGATCTTCGCTTGTTCATGCAGATTTCGGCAGCATTGCTCTAAATCAGCGGTTTCCAACTGGCGGCCCGGGGGCTGCATCCGGCCCGCGAAGCCTTTTTTTGTGTGCCCGCGGACTAAAATATATTAGTTGTAATTTTTTTTTTGCGGACAATTTTCGTAAAAATTCTATATGGGTTTAAAATACTTTTCTCGTTCATAGAAAAACCTAATTTCTTCGTTTCTGTGAAATTTAACATACCAACGGTGCAAAAAAATTTATTTTCTCGAGTTTTGCATTTAAGAAAATATTTATTCAAATGCAAAAATTATCGTGTATGTTGCTCTTTTTTATTCATTTTT
Organism: Parasteatoda tepidariorum; assembly: GCF_982258835.1. Lineage (NCBI taxonomy): Eukaryota > Metazoa > Arthropoda > Arachnida > Araneae > Theridiidae > Parasteatoda > Parasteatoda tepidariorum. Next base: position 38,633,121 of record NC_141758.1, on the reverse strand, counting down.
TGTATTTTGTGAATATAATTCAGCATGTGTGCATCAGAAATTTTCTCGAAGAAATTCTCCGATTTAGCTTTTTGAAACCACTCATTTTGGACGAAAATATTTACACACACATTTGTAAATTTTTAATTTAAGATGTAAATATCTATTCTCTGGTGGTTGTAGCAGACAAACCTCAATTTTCTCATTAAATATTTTGTGTGGTACTATGAAAGTTTTAATACCAACTTTTTTGAAGTTTTATATCTTAACAATTGGATATCTGTTGCACATTAATTGTTTAATACATAGGTGCACATTAAAGTTATTGTAGCCCGAATGTTTATCATTTATTTAACATTTTTTTAAATATTATTAGTAACAATTATGTATTTTTAAAAATCTTCTTCTTATTTTAATTTGTAGTTCAATACTTTTGTTTTGTACATCTTGGTAAAAATCTGACAGTAATATTTAATGTTCCTTCAAACATAAAGGAGTCCTACATAAAATTTTGATACAGTTGCGGCCCGCCATGTGATATGTGTTTTTAATTGTGGCCCCCTGTCTCATGTAAGTTGGAAACCCCTGCTCTAAATCATCGGCATTGGTTTTTTAAGCGCTGATCGGAGAGTCGGAAATCCTTCTCGGACTCGCCTACAATAGCTAGTTGGCTCACCCAATCATACTCACTGCTCAGTGGTTCCAGAAAGTCGTCCACTGTTTGACTTCACTTATTCGCGGTTTTGTGACACGGAAGCCGAAATCGGCAATGCTGCGCCAAACACATGATGGTAATTGGTGGGAACATGTTAATTATCATAGATGTCAAATAGTATAACTACCCCTATTTAACACGATAGTTTCAAATAACGAATTGAAGCTTTTTTAGTATTTTTCTTATCTCCTTAAAAGCACATGGTCAAAATTTGACACTTATCTTGGTAAAAACGTATTATTTAGCATTATTATCAATTTTGTGCTAGTTACCCTTTATTTACCCCGATAGTTACAAAATATCGAAATGGAAAGTTTATATTTGATTAGGAGCACATGGAATAATACTTTGCTACTTCCTTATTGCCAAAAACGTTTGAAAGTCTTACTATCTATTAAACAAATTACACCGATTATTAAAAGTAACTTGATAAAAAGAAAAGATCGAAATGAAAGTATTGTAGTTTTTCTATTTATTTCGGTAAGAACACGTGATCCAAATTTAAACTTCAAGCTTGCTAAAAAATTTTATTTATAGCTGTCAATTAAGCTAATATTTAACCAATAATTACAACATTTCGAAATGAAAATTTTTTAGTTTTTCTATTAATCTTATGAAAACACATGGTCCAAATTTCAGACTTCGATCTAGGAAAAAACGTGTTATCTAGCATTATTGTCAATTAGAATTACCCTGGTGATTACAAAATGTGAAAATTAAATTTTTTTTAAAGTTTTTTTGTTTTTCTCATGAAGAACGTATGTTCTAAGTTTTAGCTTTCTAACTTCTTGGGAAGTAAGAGAATTAGTAAAGAGTGAGTGAGAACTTTTTCCTTTTATATATCTGTCTTTTATATAACTGTCTTTTATATATCTGTCTTTTATGTATCTGTCCTTTATATTGTATCTGTCTTTTATATATCTGTCTCTTATATTTCAGCGAATCTGTATATATACAGCTTCTCTGAATCTATTTTTTAAAAACTTGCATTTGTATTTTTATAAAAGGAGATATTCTGAGCACATACGAAAATCAGAAATATCAAGAGAAAAAGCTAAAAAATCAGGGCAAAATTTATGATTTGAATTTTATGAAGAAAATCAGAACAACTACTACACCCTGTATTAAATATGTTCTTAAACCACGGAATATTCCCAGCTATATGTTGAACAATTTTGTTTTAATTTATGTAAGTTTAAACCTTATAAATTATCGTGAGAGTTTCTGATTTGCATTCAAGTTTTTCAAAAAAATAAACGTTTTTTTTTTCTTTAATTCCATTATTTTTATAATTTAAATATTTATTTTTTACGTTATGTATTATGTTTTTTTAATGAATTCTAATAGTTAGAAGAAATAATTTGCTGCCTTTTAGGGGTCAACCTAAAGATAAAAGTGCCCAGTGGTCCTTCAGTCACAAAGGTAGTGCAACCCTACTTTTAATCATACTAAAACAATGTTGCAATATTAACAATAATAGATTTTTCTTATAACTTCTTAACAATGCGACTCTTACTTCTTCGATACTTCTTAACAATAGCATCGCTAAAAGTAAAGACATTTTTAATTGTTAAGAAAATGTTGCTAAGTGAAATCATTGTTCTAAACGCAACAATGGCAGTATTAAAAGATATTTTTGCCATTCCAAAACTTGTATTTGGGGTGATAACTTGATTTTTATTCAAGAGTTTTCAAAAAGCGATTTTGATTCCATTATGGAATATTTTCAACGGATAAAGCGATTTTTCGCTAATTTGTGCTGCTGTGGCGGCGATGGTGAAGTTGATGATGGTGAGGATGATGATTTGGATTTTCAGGTAAATGGTAACAATCCCCATACAAATACCAACGTGTGTTATACCCTTTATTTGCATACTCATGCCTGTACAATATTAGTGTTTTAGCTATTGTAGCTTCATTGCCAGTTATTACATTCAGCAAAAATAAAATATAAAAAATTGCCGAGTATCTCTCATCAGCTGCAATCAAAATTTTGTTTTTGGCTTAGAAAATGGGTAGAAATGGATATCGATTAAGTCAATTGTCGCCAGTTTTTTATTACTTTATTTTTATTAAACTGAGTAAAAGGGCTCTAGTTCCTTTTTTTCGCATAATTTTTTTTAAATATTTTGTCCTTCCTCATACAGTAATTCAGTTTATATATTTTTGTATATTTAATGTAAATTGCATCTCATTTCTTTAATATGCATGGATATATTCTTATAGACTTATTTGCCAGATGTAAATTTAGGGATGAAATATTTCAAATGAAAGTTTTGTTTAATGTAGGGGACTTTACAAGGAAATTTTTTGTGATAGCAAAATTAGTAATTTTTAAAAAAAATTTTAACCATCAAAATTGGTTTCCAGCATTAAGTGCCATGTTACACCAAGTACAACTGATTGTTAGAGCGTAGAATTGGGTGTCCCTTCTATTAGTCACTGTATCTCGGAGTTTTTATTGTATATAAAACTACTATTATCTTTATTTCATATTAGAAAATCTCACCTTTAAATAACTTTTTTCTTGCCTTATGACAAAGCATTTTTAAAAAAATCACAAAAATGAGAAAGGCACTGAAATATAAATTTTCACACTACTGATTTCAAATACAAACAACTTTTCAAACCACTATTATTTGTCAAGAGCGACGTTAAATATTTTCATGTTGATGTAATCCTGATAAAAAAACTACTTAATTTCATATTTCTTTCAGCCAAAGATTGCTGAAACTTTGAGATGTGTGGAATCAATTGATTCTATTCATGATTTCTCATACAAAGATGGTAATCCTTTATTTCTCTATAAATTCCTGTTAATCTATGAAATCAGTTGATGATTATTCATATATATATATATATATATATATATATATATATATATATATATATATATATATATATATATATATATATATATATATATATATATATATATATATATATATATATATAATTACTATCACATTCTTTCTTGCTGCTTTGACATACTGCTTTAATTTGTTTGACAACACAGTGTTCCCTTGATAAAACTAAATTAACTGGTATCGAAAGAAATAATTAGTTTCTGTGTTTTGAGTGTATCCTTTACCAGGAAGAAAGTGATTAAGATGATAAGCAATAAAAATCTATTGCTTACAAATTAAAGTCTGTAGTTTACAAACCTAAAAGGAACATCTTCCACAGCATCAATACTGTCATTCGTCTGGAAAAACAATGATCTGCCCAAAAAGTTCTTGTGACAGGAATAGAAAAAATTCTCAATGAACTTCATTAAATTTAACTAAACTTCGTGTGTTTTCATATGCTCGTTAAACTTTTGTATTTTGGGTGAACTCTTTGCCAGACATAAAGTGATTAATGTGGCAATACAAATGAAATTCTATAGATAAGAAGTCAGTGAATAATCAGGATACGAGTACAAGGAGTGAATAAGGAGGACGAGGCAACACTTCAAAACAAAAAACATTGTCTGCATTATCTGTTGCGTGGAATGCGAGAGGGTATCGTCTTGCAGTTCAAGAGCTTTGTAGCTATTAGTCAAAGACAGTACAATCAGATGAATACCTAGCACTGTCAACATCTCGTAACATGTTTTCCAAAATTAGCTTCATATACAGAATATTCACTTAACAATGGTTCAACATTCATTTTTCAGATCCATATAGCATGTAGAAAGCATTATTAATCATTTCCTTTTGGTTAATTCACTGACAGTATTATTCTTGAGGACTGGAATTTATTTTGGAAAATGATTCCTACTCCGATTTTGCTAAAAGAAGGAGTTGAAAAATCACAATGCAATATCACCAATTTTTTTTTCCAAATGGAGGGGGGGAGGCTGCTATATACGCATCATCACTTTGCGTTGATATTGGACGTTTCATTTTCACCAATTCGATTAAATAAAGTAGGAAAGGAGAAACTACAGTGACGTACATTATTTAAAGTTCTCGATGGTAAGAAAATTTTAATTTTGAATAAAAATAAGATTATATTAAAAACATTAAGGTTCTTGGTAAACAATAATTATTAGTTTCATTTCGATGCTACCACTTGCACTTATTTAAAAAATTTCAATATTTTCTTTTTATTTTCTAAAAAGGCATCAGTGATGAGTTAAGTTCAATTGAAGGAACTGAAGCTAATGCAATTGAATGCGATGATGACCTGAAAGTTCCGACTGATGAGGAACTTTTTGACATGCTTGGGGTCAATGTGAGACTAATGTTGGTTGATGAAAAGGAATCATCAACTGTGGATAATTTTGTCAGCTTAGGAGAAGTGTTGACGGATGATGAGCTGCTTGATATGCTCCATGTCAACTTACAATCAATGTTGACTGATAAAACTGAGCTGGCAGCTGTGGAAAATTCAGTCGATTTCGGAGAAGTGTTGACTGATGCAGAATTACTCGGTATGCTTGATGCATTTAATGGGCCAGAGGTTACTTCAGCCGAGTCTCAAAATGAGCAGTCTTCCCCTGGCAAAGAAGTTTGCGTTGCAAACATTGGAAATGATCCTTTGGCTCAAATTACTGAAAACATAGGCTTCATCATGGAACATCTAACTGATGTATTCATTGCTGCTAAAAAGAGAGGAAGCCTGATAGTGGAAATCGATGATCCTAGGTTTGATCATGTGATAGAAAAGTTAGGGCTTACAAACCCTGTTCAAATCGCATTTTTGGATTTGATTTTTGATGTTTCAAAAGAAATTTTGATGGATATATATCGGTGAGTAAGGAACTTTCTTTAAAAGTTCTGATATAGAATTGAAGGGCTTGGAGATATGTTAATATAAGCCACATTTTTAAATTGTTCAAGAGAGTATTTTTAGTGTAAATTTTTGCAGTTTTCATGTAGGCAATAAAGCGTTTGCCTTCATTGAGTCCTTATTTAGTAGAAATATAGGAAACTTGTAAAATACTTATCTGAAAGAAATACTAAGATATAATCTCTGTAGGGAAAAGTATTGTTTACCACAAAATTTCCTCAATCATTCAACTAACTTTAAAGACATAATCTGTTAAAGTTAAAATTTTGCATCATAACACCACATTTAGAATTTTTTAACTATAAAATTCTTATAAAACAATTATTGCTTATTGCTTTTTTTGTTCCACAGTATTTTCTAAGATTAATGTTTAAAAATATACAGTTTTGTGGACCAATAGTTCTGGTTCAAAGAAACAAAATATTTATGTCCATATTGATCTTGTCTGGATTTCTTTTTCTTTGACAGCACTATATATTTTTAAAAACACTCCGAGAAACATTTATTTTGAATCATATTAGTGACAAAAATTTAAAAGAAAATTAAATTCTCCTTTAAAGAGAATAATAACTAATAACTCCATGAATCAATATTTTTTGTAATGAAAATGGAATAAAAGGTATTTTGTACATTTATGAACACAAAAAAATTAGGTTTCTGGAATCAAAAATAAAAATTAAAAATTCTTATGAGATTTTCTGTAAATTTAAGTTTTAATTTTTTTAATTTTTACAGTCATATTACGTTTATACACATTTGTCACACTGGTTCGAATTACTTTTTGTAAGATAAACATAGCATGCAGGGCAACGGGTAAAATAAAATTATTTCTTAAGAAGAGAAATAATGTTGTACATGAATCATACAGATTTCTAAAGCCCATCCTCTAAGATTATAATGACACAGAGCAGACATGCGACTGTAACGGCAAAAAAGCCTTCGTAGCTGGAGTAGACAAACAATAGCAACTGGTTAAATACAGAGCGAGTTTATTTTTTAATGAATTAGTTTTTTTATTCATGATGTTTTAATTTCTAACAATAATTAACCATAGTATAACTTGATTTTGTATTACAGTGTAAGAAAAAAAGTTTTTACGCTTAAATCTGCTTCAAACTTTTCAAAACAAAAAATTGCCAAACATGGTTAAACGTTTTTTTAACAATCTATAAGTTCTTTTTCTTCGCATTTTGCCTAAATTGGCTGAAAAAGCTTTTTATAATTTAAATATTTTTTTAAACATTTTATGGAGAAAAAAAATATTATAGTAATCTCTCACTGGTGAAAATTGGCTTTTGCAAATATTTTCTTTGGTGAATCTCTGAAAATGTTAAGTGGAAAATAACTAAATTTAATTAACTTTTCATCATCAATACATACGGATTTTAAACATAAGGTGAAAAAGAAATGATGTTTATCAAATATTCCAAACGCTCTTCAATATCATCAACAACGTCATGGTAACACATTATACAAATTTTATTTTATTTCTGGACTTAAACTGTGTCACATCTAGTTAAAATAATTTCCTAACATTTATTTAATATCTCTTTAGAGAAGCACAGGAAATGCCTCAACCATGGCTAAAGCCAAAGAGGTTAACTCCTAAGCCAACTTTCCCGTGTGACAAAGATAAAATATTACCCGTGCTTCAGAAAGAAGTGGAAAAGGCTTTAGGGCTCTTACCAAATCCTCAAACAAACGCATGGGAAAATAAGAGACCTCCATGGTCCATTATGAAACTAGGTAGCAAGGATAGAGACCTTGTGGATTACATTTTAATAAATGAGATCAAAGAGGAAGAACCTGATTGGGTCAATTATGATGAGGAGGAAGTAATGGTTAAGATGCAAATTGCCGATTCCATATTGGATTCATTGATAGATGATACCATTACTACTCTGAAAAAGATAGAGGAAAATCTGGATAGTCAAACATCTGGTTTTCCTTGATTGGAAGAGTGTGTTGTATTAAAATTACTTATCTGGATTTGATAAATGGACTGGAATTGGATTTGATAAGTGGACTGGAACTGGATTATAAAAATTGTGATCAAGATTAAGTAGCGGCCAAGTTCTAAACAGCCGATTTCTTACTTGATCTTTCGATAATTTCAAAAATGAAAAAAGTGAATTGTAATCAGACTGCAAGTTGGAGTAATGATCAAATTTGAAATACCCACTTGAAAAAGCATGTCGAAAATATAAACAGGTAAATATTTTGTTTTCATTGGTATGAACGGTGTGTTATATTTAATTACGATATTTATTTTTTTGCTATTCTAAATTACTATGGCTACATGATGTTGCAAATCTGCATCGCTGCATGGTGTTGTCATTGTTGTATAAACTTATTAAGCTCGATCCACATTCCGCTTACGGTTAGAAAGCCACGGCTAGCTTATTATTGCTTATCCTTTGAGGCGATATTTTCTGGCAAATGAGTTTTTGTTATAAAAAAAAATTATGGTTTCAACTCTAACTAAGTGATTGTAAAGTTTGTTATCTTCATTTGTTAATTTATTTAAATATATGATTAATTTTGCTACAGGATTATTTTAGCAGAATAAATTACTAAATTACGCATACACAAGAGTTGCGGACCATCATGTATTTTTCACAAGCAAATGGCTTCTTTTAACTTGTTACAACACAAAACATTGAAAAGTCCACAACAAATTATAAAGCGAGGATTTGGAGGAGCGCAACAGTTGAATGAAAAATAAATTAAACAAAAAATATTTTTGACAATTCTCTCCTCTTTAGCTTTTGAGAAATATTCTGAGAGACGTGTAATATAGATTAAAAACTTTATGTTGTTGCTTAATATCATTTCAATAAATAGGTGAATCTCTATTGTTTTTATCAAATAATGTATTAAAAGAAACTAATTCTATTTCTTTATTATCTCCTTTAGAATACAAAGATTCCCCAGCTACAGAAGAATCTTTCAATTTCTAAAAAAAAAAAAAAAAAATAAATAAAAAATAAAAAAATAAAAAAAATTTATATCATTAGAAGATAAAAATTACAAAGCTGCAGAAGATCAATTCAATTTCTAGAAAGGAAAATTCATAACAACGTGACTATTGTAAAAGAAATTATTTAAAAAATCATTATATTAATAAAATAATTATAAATAAAAAAAACACAAAAAAAAAATTCTGACTCTCTGTTTTTATTCCCTTGCTTTAAGTTTTCAAATAAGTGGATAATTTAGTACTTTTCCATTTCACCTGCCCAAGTGATTAAGTTCTACTGTTTTTCCAAGTGATTAAGTTCTATTGTTATTTCAGTTGACAGCTAATTTGAGAATCCGTATTTCTGTATCATGGTATACGACAGAATAATCGTCAAATTTCGGAAACATCCAGCAGCAACCTGCGAAAAAAGGGGGGAACGGGACTAATTCGAAGGGTTTAACTCCTAGCCAACCCTAGGTAAACCTTTAAATGCATTTTTTTTTAAAAAAGATTTAAAATCCATTTTGAGCGACAGATCACGATACGGAAATATCGCTATTTTTAACAATAAATATAAAAATAAATGCAATAGATGAATTTACTAGGACAGGTAAAATGGAAAAGAACCGTTATTTTATCATTCATAAGAAATTGTAAGCTTTGATAAATTATTAATTAAAAACTATAAGAAACTGCCTTATTTTGATGAAGTCAATTGTGGTGTTTTTACAACAGCCCGTTGTGGGCCAAGGCGGTCATGGAGGTTTAAACTTCAAATTTCGTATCCATCGGCATGATTGCGACAATATAGTCAGCATTGAACACAGGCTGGTACCCTCCTATCTGAAGATGGATGGGTTTTAATCTGCCACAGGAGATCGAACCCTAGTTTTCCATTATGACAGTTCAGTGCCTTAACCACTGAGCTATTGCGGCCCTAGCAAAATATTTTATTATTATTTTTTTCAATTAAAAAAGTAGGAAAGAGAAAAAGTTCTTTACTTCTTTATTTTTTTTAAAAAAAAGAGAAAGAAACCTTTATCACTAAAATTCATGAGTTTATTCTCAAAATATACCAAAAAGATAACTGATGAACAAAAGGAACACAAAGAGCTACGTAACAGAAATAACTTGTAAATTCTTAAGTAGTTATGATAGAAATAATAATGAAAATGCAGTTAAATGAAAGTAAAAGTATCCCTACATTAACAATTTAAAATGGGTGTGTGTCATTGTATTATTAAGTGGACACAACAAGCGAAACGGTGACCATATGGTGCCTTTTAACCTTGTAGCCGTTTTGCATGTTCTATCTGGGGGCATCAAATGAGCTTTTTTAGGTTCACTCCCGTTTCCGCAGCATGATAAACATCAAACGCATGACGTCAGATAAAACAAAAGCCATGAAAATCGTACATCGAAATATATGTAAACATTTTTTTCATCAATATACACTTATTTTTTGTAATAAGCTTTATATTTGTTAAAGTTTTAACACAGACTCTCAAAAATAAACAACTTTCTGAATAGCACGAACATTTAAATCGAGGAGGCAGTACATTTAAAATAATTTTATTCTAAAAACTCAAAAAAACACGACTTCGGTACCAAGACTACCAGCGCGCAATATCGAACCAGGGGTGAAAGCGAGACGGAAAAGAGGAAAGGCTGGTAGTAAAACCATTTCAGTTATAGCTAGTTTTGGGGAGGGGTTTACTTATTCTTTTTTTAAATTTTTCAACAATATCTACTTTATCTTGGAAAAGAAGCAATTTTATATGTATGCCAGAATTATAAAAGAAATCTTGATAGTTACAGATATTTCATTTTTTTCGAAAAAAATGCTGGAATGAAATGTTTTACGTACCAGGTTTTTCTCTTTTCCGTCTTGCTATATAAGGGCTTTCACCCATGTATCGAACACTTTACGTAGAGCAGTTTTACGAGCACCGATATTCCACACGCTCGGTCTCTTCGCATTCTGATCAATTTGGTCACAGATCTTATAAAACTTGGAGGGTAGATTATTATTCATATAATAACCGCGTTTTGCGACCAGATAGGTCACCTTTCAGAATAATAAGTTTAGCATTTATAATCCTATGGTAGTTAAGCCGAATGCCAAAAACACAGCTGTATTTATACATATTCCAATTCTTCAAACTTTCCTCTAATCTTAACACCTTTGTTTTAAAAACTAACTAGTGAGTAAGAATTGTTGCAACTTAATTATTATTTTGAGGTTAGTTATTTAATATATCGTTTACTAGTTTTGAAAATTACATGAAGCAAATTTTTTTACCATCTAGCTGTTGCCCGCGGCTTTGTTCGCCCACACGCAAGTATTTTGATTTCAATTTTGATGTTTTCGCGAGGTGTCCACGATATTGTCAATGTTCTTTATGTATTGAATTTTAGTAATAATTTAAAGTCTGTGAGGCAGTCCTTTAACCACACTAACCACCATAAGTATGAGCTTAGTAGGCAGCAGAAGTATTTAAATTATTTTCGTCTTTATCGTGCGATAAGATAGAAAATTCATTCCAATGCTCCCAATACACTACTTTTCCACGCACCTCTAAAGTCTTATTTTAAAAATACGATACGATACGACCGATTTCGCTCAAATTTCGTATTTTGCCATGCAAAATTGCATTTTTTAAAACGATGTGAAAAATTGTGTACCTAACTATTCAAACTCTTTTCGACTATATAATTAAATAAAATAATAAACTATTATAAATATTTGCTGAAAGTTATTTTTTGCATTAAATTATCTTTGGATAAACTAATTTTACAATTGTGTGCAAAAAATTTTCAATTACTTATTCTCGAGATACGGCGAAATACGTATAAAGTAAAATTAACTTTAATGAGTTCAACCCTTGCACCCAGACTGCTGGTGCAGAATTTTGGGTATTTCCTATATTTTGGGGGCCTGGCATCCGAATCGTCCAAAAAAAAGAGTATATGATATTACAGAGAAAGTACGTTTTTGTTTCTGATTTCGTAGCTTAAAATAACGTCTGCACTAATTAATTAGCATATTTGAGATTACCTCCTCGTGTCATGATTCCTTACTAATATTTCATTGAAAAAAATTCAGAAGAGATACTTTTTTTCCTGGTTAATTCATTAACAATTGTGCATCATTTGACTCTTATGTAGGTGTCGAAAAAGGCAAATAAAATTCTTATCGTCATGCAGATGGTTATTTTCACAACCATTTTTAAAGCAATGAAATCCATTTTATGAGCTAATGTGTCACTTTTATGCATACATAGAATGCACTCTTTAAAAAATTTTGGATCAAATTGTCGTAAAAATTATAGGCTCTCTGGTTCAACCTCTATAAATTCCATTTTCTAATAAAATCCATTTTTTAAGTAAAAAAATTTTTAACGTAATTTTTATAGTAATATATATTTAATTGCAGTGATTCAACAATTTCACAGTGAATATTACAGTACAAATTTCGGCTTGTCAGATTTTTTGTTCCGTAAAATATTGCAGTAAAAATGATTTTTATGGCAGAAAGTACTGGCACACTGAATGTCGGTATGAATTTTCTGCAGTGCACTTTTAGAGGACACTGTACCACGGTATTTTTTTCATCTCAAAATTTCTTTCCGCTACATATATATATATATATATATATATATATATATATATATATATATATATATATATATATATATATATATATATATATATATATATATATATATATATATATATATATATATATATATATACACATATATATATATATGAAGGGAAAGAAAATTTGCGTTATAAATATTACAAAAGTATGTATAAGAATAAATTAAAATGTATGTTTGAATAACTATGACTAGTGAGTTAGTAAGGTTGACGCTAATTGCTGAGAGTAAATAATAAATTCAAACTTTTTAACTGTCTAAGAATAATTATAGGTTCAGAAAAATGATTTTTATTTTCAAATGATCAAAAAAAAATTTTTTTAGTATTGCACCCTAGAAAAATTTATTTTTTGCAATAATTGATGTTGGTGAACTTAAATATTCAAATTATTTCATTAGCTAACACTTTTTTTATGAAAAATCATCACATTATTTAAGTTCAGTTCTTTTTAACAAAATAACGTAAAAATCTTTCCCTAATTATTAGTGTAGTTTAATGCTTAGTAAAGATTTTTAACCTGGATCCACTGGAAAACACTCGTTCTTTTTTCCGTTTTTTTTTTTATAGCATTCTTTTAATTTTTTTTAACATTTTTAGCAGTTTAAACTGACGCTCGGTGACTGAGCGGTAGCGCTTCGCACTGTCGTGCCACAGGTCCTTGGTTCGATCCTCGGGCCGGGCAAGGCCGACTTAGCCTTTCATCCCTTCAGTGGGACGGTAAATGAGTACCAAGCATGCTTGAGAACTAAACTCAGGGGGCTCCGTGCTCGGCTGACCACCTGACCGGAACATCTGCTCCTGCACCCCAGAGCCCAAAGTCAAGAAAACTGAATTGGGCACAGTAGGCCTTGGCGCCTTGGCCCTCTATGGGCTGTCGTGCCGCTGAGTTTAGTTTAGCAGTTTAAACTACATCAGTCCCGCAGTGGACTGATCGTTAAGACACGGTTCCCAGCAGATCACCGAAGTCAAGTATCACTGGCTGCGGTCATTGTGCTCGTGGGTGACCACTTGGATCCGTCTGCGTAGGGACCGAGGGTGTGCGGTATTGGTCCTCGTTAAACTGTGCTACCGTAAAGTGCTCGACTTCGCGCGCAGGTCGTTGGGCTACCGAAGCGGGGGTGCCATCCCCTCTGCAGAGGATCAAAATTGTGATGGCATGTCTTCGGATCATCCTCCGGGATGTTTTCCCAGACCGTCGCCAAAAACCTATTGTGCAGCTCTAGTGCGACGTAAATTAACAACAACAACAACATTACCGATATTTTATAATGAAACTATTAAACCAATTTTTTCTTTTAAATTGTCAGCCGATTGTTTTTTAAGTATAAATTGATAACTAAACAAATGAAAATTCATGAAATAAAAGGGTCAAACCATGGAACTGATCTTTCGAATATCAGATTCGTGAATTAAGAGAGTTAGGTCTAAGCATTATAAAATCATCACTAAAAACTGGCTTATGACAGCACTGTGAAAACGGAAACAAATGATATTTCAAGCCAAATAAATAAACATTACTACTTTTTGAAGTTAGGATATTTTTTCGGATATTTTCATTTTCAATGTTTTATTTATAACTTCTTACTAACTTGTTTTCTTCTAAATGTTTATGAACGTTAAACAGGGATTTACGTGGGCTGAGTCCAAGAAAGAATGTGATGTTATTTCGTTTTTGTACATTCATCTGCTAATTTTGTTGTCGTGAACTGTACATTTTTCTAGTTTTAGAAATTTCTTTGAAAGGAATTCAATGGTGGAGAAATTATTGAACGTTTCAAAACGAAATTGTCGAGAAACTGTGATTATTTATAATATAATTTGTTAAAATGTCTTTGAGTGTGGATTCACCAAAAAGTTCTGAGGAGAAGACTACACCAATTATCCAACGTGTCTCCCCTAGATGTATAACTGGAGTTCTATCTGGTGCAAATAAAGGAGCTTTAGATTGGTATGTGTTTATTAATTGTTGATTTCATGTTATCTTAAAGACTATTTTATTTAGACTGGAAATATGATTAAAATTTCTTTTATGCAGCTTAATTGAGATAGTTTGTAAATCGTGATCTGTCGCACCAACTACACTCTCCAAAATGTCAAATGGATATGAAATTTTCAAATTTAGAAAGAGAAAAAAAACGCCTGAATATTTGTACCCAGGGGTAATAAATTTTACCTTTTCTGTTTTTTTTTTTTTTTTTTTTTTTTTGAGTTTCTACTACCGCAGCTCGGAAGATGCTTGGTGATTATTTGGAGATATTTCAGTATCGTAATCTGCTTATTACAATCGCCATAAGTGTCAAGTAGATTTTAAACTTGTGAATTTTAAAAAAAAGACATGTAGACAATTGCCTTGGGAGGCTGTGAGGTATACCTTTAAAGTTGGTCTTTTTCTGTGACATCTTTTTTTTTATTTTCTCTCCGGCCATTGTCCGGAAATTGCCAAGACTTGACAATTATTCTGCCACAAAACAGGATACGGAAATCATCCTGCTTATTTTATTTTTAGGAACATTTCTGCATTGTCATCTACAGAAGAATAAGTGTCAAGTATTGGCAACTTCTGGACACCACACTGTGAGAAATAAGAAAGAAAAAAACAGTAGGGGACCAATTTGAAGGATAAAGCTTGTAACCACCTCCAGACAAATTTCTGCAGTTTTTCTTTTTGATTTTTTATAATAAAATTATGTGTTTAAATCTCTTTAGTGATTGCAGTTTGCTGGGACAGATCCCAATATGGAAATTTCTACATTTTCTATTGTTACAGGGGGAAGATTTCATTATTGGTGTCTATTCGTGCCCACCACTGCGCCAAAAGGATTAGTTTTCTAGCCACAACCCTGAAGTGGCAAAACTTGTTGTTCATTTTAATAGATACTGATAGGGGAATCTTTTCTTAAGGAAAAATAGGATTTACTACCTAATTAAAACTTTTCATAATATTGGGGAATATTTTAATAATAATTCAAGTAATGTGACAACTGGACTGAATCAGTAGTAACTAAAAAAGAACATCGCAGAATGGAAAACACTTAAAAGGTAAATCCCACTGTATCATTCCGGCAAACCAAAACATCACCACTGAGCTTTTATTCCATACACAGTTCAAAATGCATGTTTAATAAATTAGAAATAGCCTGAAATGAGTGTTTAAAACTGGCATAGATTAAAAGGAATATTTAAGAAAATTGACATAGCTCAAAACATGTTTTTAAGAAAATAAACACAACTCGAAACATGTTTTTAAGAAAATGGATGCAGCTCGAAAAGTCCGTTTAAGAAAAGTTATCTTATATATCCACAAAAAATTTTAATAATTATTGATATGAACTGTAATTAAAAAAAATAATAAGGACAGAAATTGAGTTCCTATGGGAAAATAAAAGTTGTTGATTATCATTGTTTGTTTATAGAAAATAGTAGATTAAGAAAAACTAAAACATGATCAGTTCCTTATTAATTTGATGCTAGGAATTACAATCTTATTCTATATAACCAGCACATTAAAGTTATAAAAAATTATATCTGTGTAAGATCTTAAATACTATGTAATTTTACTTATGATACACACACATATAATATTTGTTTCAGGGGCTGGCAGTCATTTTTTGCATATGGATGTCATAACCATATTGTAATTGTTGACACAGAAAATATTAAGGTAATTTTTTTAGTTATATTTAAGTATATAAACTTTTTATACATCAAAATCATAATTGATTTAATTTTATTTATTACCTAAAGATCATCAGGGCTTGAAATTAATGGTTGTCCTAAACTACGAAAATCTGACTTGAACATCAGTTAAATAATTATTGCTGGTCTCCTGAACAATAAGTGTCTATTGAGCATAAAGGGATTATGTTTTGATTTGGTTCTACTTTTATTTTGATTTTCAAAGTAGCATTATTAGTCATATTTAATTTAATTTTAATTGCTTTTTTTATTTTTAATATATATTATATTATATTTAATATATATTATATATATATGAAATTTATTTTGCATTTCTTAATTGGCTCATAAAAATTTAAATATTGTATTTGATAAATTTATTTTGTTTCATAAAACTTATAAGTATCTTTTTTTTCTTCATCTAAATGAGGAGTATGAACATGAACGTATATATAAACTAGTGTAATCTTAACTGGGACCAGGTACTGGGAAAAGATCTAGAGGAAATGCTTTTGTACTATCTTATTTGTCTTCCTGTAAATTAATTCATTGCCTAAGTTAATTAATTAGCAAATAATCTTTTCAAATTGTGAGTTTTTGCTCTAATTTTATATATTAAAGTGATAATTAAGTTAAAACCAATTAAGTTTTATGGTAATTTTTAAATCAATATAACTTTTATTATCTTATTTGTTTTAAATTTAACGAATAAGCAAAGTTAAATAGACAATTCTCATTTATCCTTTAAATAAAAAAATATTCTTTTTAAATATACTTATGTTAGAATAATCTTGTGTAATAACTGTTACTTGCTTTCATTATTTTCTCACATTTTTAAAATTACTTGAAACTTTCATTACAATAATAGATTCACCTTTTATGATTTTTTTTTTTTTCTTCAGTGTTTTAGTTTTAACCATTTTTCTTTTTTCTGTTTTTAGGCTTTTCAAACTTTGGAAAGGCATGCTACAGATGTCACTAAAGTAATATTATTTTGTCTTTTGAATTAATAAAATTAAACGGAAATTAAATTGCTGCATAAAATGTCATTTTACTAAATGAAAATTAAATCTCATTGTAATCTTCAATGTGTGACCAAAATATGAGAAAAGTCAGGATTTTTTTTCTGATTTCCCAGATTTATTGATGTGGACTTAAATGGTTGGAGACTGCTAATTCAATGGATTATTCTACAGACGTTTTGTTGTTTTCATGAAGTTTCCTTTTTTTTTAAATTCGAAAGAAAATTGAAAAAAATAATAATGTATTAGTAAATTATCTTAATTAATGTGATATAGTTAAAGTTTTATTAAGTGCGTGAGGTATGAACAACAGCGAAAGATCTATCCCACCTGCAACATATGTTTCTCCAGTGCAGTCAGCCCGGCCCACCTCCTTAGCTGTGTGGATTTTGAAAAGGAGGATTTTCTGCTCGACCTGATCTTGTTTTTTGATTTCCTGAGGGTTCCGCTTTTTAGCGGATTTCCGCTTTTTTTACTTTTGTGTCTCAAATATCCGCCTTTTTATCAAAAACTCCGATTATCTAAAAGTTTCTCTTTTTTAAAAAAAATTTTTTAAATAAAGATTTTGCTTTTTCGAAAAATTTAGCCGTTGAAATAAAAGAATTATATTTATTTCCGATTTTCAAAGATAAACAGAAAATTCAACCTACATATCTGTCAATCCTTCCACATATTTACATTTTAGCTATTTTCGCCGCTTTTACGCACAGAAGATACGATTTTCCTCATTTTTACCCGCCCGCCAGATAGTTCGTATTTTTGTACTTCAAGCTTTTTAAAAGTCTCAAGCCCGGAATTTGCTAACATTTCGATTCTTATTCACGCGATTTGAATATATTACAATATGATTCTTATTTACGAGATTTAAAAATCCAATGTCACTATTTGTATTTACTCATTTTTAAAAACCTATGTAATGATTTTTGTACTTCAAGCTTTTTAAAAGTCTCAAGCCCGGAATTTGCTAACATTTCGATTCTTATTCACGCGATTTGAATATATTACAATATGATTCTTATTTACGAGATTTAAAAATCCAATGTCACTATTTGTATTTACTCATTTTTAAAAACCTATGTAACGATTCGTATTCACACGAGTTTAAATCAATTATCGCGATTCTTGTAAGAAGTAGGTTTTTTAAAATTAGTTACTACAAATGTGACTGTTTTTCTATCAACAATTATTAGCATATATAGGCATATTCAAAACTTACATTCTGTGCTTGCGAAGAAGAATGTGACAAAGGCAGGTAAAGAAACAAAAAATAGGATGTGTGAAAAGATGTTTGAAGATGGGCTAACGACTAAATTAATCACCAATCTGTTTCCCCTCATTCACAAGCTGCATTATGATAAATTTTACCTTGTTAAAGGATTTTTTGCTGGTTTTGTAAAACATGAAGCGTTTGCAGGAAATTAAGCACAAAAAAAAGATGTTGCAAACAAAAGCAATCACTTAAAAAATTATTCAATTTTTTGTGGAAAAAGAGTTTTTTAACTCAGCACCGAAATTTAAGAAATAATGCTGCTGTTATTTATGATATAAAATGCGAAATTCTTATCATATGATAAATAATTATCCAAACAGTTGCTGATTATCATGTAATTTTTTCAAACTAAAATAGCAATTTTTGTTGTTTGTTATCTTAAATTGTCTGGAATTTATTATTAAACGATTGCACACAAGTAAAATTTACTCACATGGAAATTCAGCTTTTTTTGCCTTTTGGCCAATCTCATCCCTGACAACAACAGTAAAAGCTTTAATTTATTATCGTGTAATTATTTTACAAGCTTACATTTAATATTATCTAATAGTTTAATTAAACACTGCTTTTATCTTTTATTAAATTATAGTAATAATTAAGTAAAGTAAGTTACAATTAAATAAATAAACAATTTCCTTGATACGTATACAATTTTTCATAATGATTGTATATTTTTCACCCTATTATTACATTTAATATCTATATATTTATTTTTCTAATGTCTAGATATTTATCTTGATATTATGTCTAAATGTGTACTATAATATAATGTCTAAATGTTTACCATAATAAAAGGTCTGATATCTAAATATTTACTCTAATATTACATCTAATGTCAAGATATTTTGTAGGTAAAATGGGCTCGGGAAAATTACTACCATGATCTTCAGCATCCTTATTCATTGAAGTTAGCATCTTTAGATTCTGGTGGTTTAATAGTTATTTGGGATGTCAAAGAAGGAAAACCAATGACAACATTTTCTGAGCCCGGAAAAGCTGCAATTGGTAAGATTTTTTCACCCTCAACATGACTTTGCACAATATTAGGGATAAATAGGAATTATGTAGTAGATTTTTACGTGATTGATTTTTTGGTTTTATAAATGAAGTTCTTTTTTTACTAGTTGTTTTTTTATTTTCAGATATAGAATGGCTTCCAGGTGAAGATTTGTGCCAAAATCTACTCTTAGGTCTACATCCACCATATTCTATAGTATTGTGGAATACAGAAACTGGAGCTAAGTTATGGAAGAAATCCTATACAGAAACATTACTTTCTTTTGCTTTTGATCCATTTTCAATCAGAAATATTGCTTGTAAGCATATTTAATTAGTTCAAATGTATTGTTTTTAATATGATATTTTGATTAAACTTTATCCGGATGCTTGCCTTTGCAATATGAAGCTTAAACTCATAAAATATCTCATCATTTTTTTCTATTTTTTTAAATCATGTTTTTTTTATAATATTAGGGTTGTGTAAAATAAGGATATAATGCACCTGATTTTGGTTTCCATTTGATATTCAGTGCATTCAATTGAGTTGATAAACTGAATACACTATAACATGGTATTCAATTAGGTTTGACAGTCATAAAATACCGCTCATAACCTCTACATCAGGGGTTTCCAACTTAAATGAGGCCGGGGGCCACAATTAAAAACACAAATCAAATGGCGGGCCTCAACTTTATCAAAATTTTATGTAGGACTCTTTTATGTTTGAAGGAACATTAAATATTACTGTCAGCAAGGATGAGATTTTTCCGCTTTTTGGCGTATTTCCGTCTTTTTCTCTTTTGTCTCTTGAATTTCAGTCTTTTTATCAAAAACTTTGATTCTCTAAAAGTTAGGTTTTTTTTAATAAATATAAAAATTTTTCTGAAAATTCAACCGTTGAAATGAAATAAATACATTTATTTCCGATCTTCAAAGATAAACAGAAAATTCCAGCTACATAGCTGCCAATCCTTCCGCATTTTTAATTATTTTAGCTATTTTCTCCGCTTTTACAAGCAGAAAATAAGATTTTTCGCATTTTTACCTGTCTGCCAGATAGCTCGAATTTTCATAAAAGTTGTGCATTGCGATTCTTATTCATGCGATTTCAACATTGTACATTGCAATTCTCTCGATTGCTAGATTTAAAAATCCAATATCGCGATTTGTATTTACGCCTTTTTAAAATCCTATATAGCGATTCGTATTCGCTCAAACTTAAAATTAAATATGTGGTTGTAATATCAAACATCGATTTTCATAATTACACACGATTTAAAAATTAGGCTTTGGATTCGTATTCACGCGTTATAGAAATTATCAATTGTGATTCGATATTTTAACATTTTTAAAATCCTATATCGAGTTTCATATTCACGTGATTTCAAAGTCCAATATCGGGATCCATATTCACGCGATTTTGAAATCCAAGATCGCAATTCTTGTAAAAAAAGTTTTTTTTCTTGAATTAGTTACTATAAAGGTGGCAGTTCTATCGATGATTATTGGTATATATCGGGTGGCCAAGCTACTTGAGAGTCGAGCCATTTTTCAAAATTTGAAATTTTTGCTAGCCGCAATTAAATACATATTTAAAAGGTATTTAAGAAAAAAACTTTTTTACATAAATTATATTTATTGAGAACATAACAGTACAAAATATGTGTATTGAATTTAAATATTAAAAACTGAACACATTTATTTTACTTTTCTTGATAATTCTTTAAAATATGAAGAATAATTTGGGACAGCACTTCTCAGTAATTCTTTGAGATGCTGGTTAATTAATACTGATTGTTGTTTGGATTTCACGAATTTTAAAGTGGAATAAAATGATTCCCATAAGTATGTTGTTCCTAATATTGAAATAATTCTACAATCAGCCTTTTTTAATTCAGGATAATTCGATTCTGGTACAAATTTCCAAAATTCAGTAATCAACGTCGACTTATTGTAGAGCTTGATTTTCTTAGATCTCTATTAATTCTAATTCTCCAGATGCTTTTTAGGTCATAATTATATTGGAAATGGAAAACTCACCTTGAATTGGACAATGTTGCACTTAGTCTTTCATATTTGTTCTCAGTAATTGAAAAGACATTTTGAAACACATACGGAATGATAATAATTTTTTAAAAATATAATAGCACAAAAATGAAAAGGGAACTCGGGTACATTTATCAAGAGCCACAAATAATCCTTCAAAGAGCCGCAGGTTGGCCACCCCTGGTATGTATATTACAACATCAGCGAAACTGGATGAGAATATGTTGCTGATATTTTTACTATAAATCACGTAATAGTATTTATTAAAAAAAATTTAATATTAAAGTATGTTCTCAGAGTAGTTTAATGTGCTAAACTAGACATTCTCAAGTAATAATTGTCTCCTTTGTGACTGTAGAAAAATATAATTTCTAGCTTTATTTTTTTAATTTGTAATTTTACTTTTTACTAAATGTTAAGTGTCAATGTAATTCATATATTAATAAATTGGTACACAATTAATTTTAAATCAACTCATAGTTATTTATTATCTTAAATTGTCTGGAATTTATTATTAAATGATTGCACGCTCATAAGATTTACTTGCCTGAAAATTCAGCTTTTTTGCCTTTTGGCCAATCTCATTCCTGTGTCAGATTTTTACCAAGTTGTACAAAATGAAGTTATTGAACTACAAATTAAAATAAGAAGTAGATTTTTAAAAATATTTAATTGCATATTAAAAAATTCGGGCTACGATAACTTTAATGTGCACCCATGTTTTAAACAATAAATGTGCAACAGATATCTAATTGTTAATATATAAAACTTTAAAAAAGTTGGTATTAAAACTTACATAGTAGCACACAAAATGTTCAAGGACAAAATTGAGGTTTGTCTGCTGCAACCACCAGAGAATAAATATTTACATTTTAAATTTAAAATGTACAAATGTGTGTGTAAATATTTTCATCCAAAATGAGTGGTTTCAGAAAGTTAAATCGAAGAATTTCTTCGAGAAAATTTCTGATACACACATACTAAATTATATTCACAAAATACAAAAAAAAATGAAATAAAAAAGAGCAACATACACGATTATTTTTGTATTTGAATAAATATTTTCTTGGATGCAAAACCTGAGAAATAATTTTTTTTTGCACCGTTAGTGTGATAAATTTCACAGAAACGAAGAAATTAGGTTTTTATTAACGAGAACTATTTTAAACCCATATAGATTTTTTACGAAAATTGTCTGCAAAAAAATGACAACTAATATATTTTAGTTCAGGGGCCGCCAGTTGGAAACCACTGCTCTAGATTTTATTAAACTTCCAACAAAAATTTCATTTAAATATTTAGCAGTGATTGATACTGATCATTAATATCTCTTTGAATAAAACATTAAGAGAAAAAAAAGGATTTTTGAAATTATACCTAAGAAAAACTTTTCAAGGCTTTTATTCAGTTTTGGAACTTGTAGCTCTATTATTTATCTTCTACAGTCTAACCTTGAAACTCCAGAATCGAAAAATTAGTAAACTTTCAATATTCAGGGAAAAAAAATTATCGTGATGAGAAAAATAAGCACAATCAATTTTAAATTGGGTGCAGAAATTTGTGCGTCATGATAACATCGCATGAGAAAAATAATTGATTATAAATACTATGTGCCAATCTGTAGCATTAACTGCTGAAAAAGTGGTTCACAAAACCGTGGTTTTATGATGGTGCGTTCTGAAAGTAATGCGCATTTTTTGGGAAAAATAGATTTATTGATCCTATGGGTACAAATGGTTAAAATTCTTCAAAATAGTTCCCTTGTGCACCAATACACTTGCGGAGACGATTCTGCCACGTCTGGAAGGCATCCTGGAACTCCTCGACAGGAATGCCTCTCAGGAACCTTGTAACATGAGCTTGGATGTTCTCCACCGACTCCCAGTGCTTTCCCTTCAGCTCTCTTTTCAGTCGGGGGAGCAAAAAAAGGTCACACAGCGCCAAGTCAGGGCTATAGGGAGGCTGGGGCACCAACTCATCAATTCCAGCAATTCTTCATAGCGCAAAACTCAAACTTCCTTTTGCTCCTCCGTCAACTCCTTCGGCACAAGCTTCGTACAGACCTTTCGCATTTGCAAATCCTCCGTTACAATCCCATGTACCACACATTTTTATAAGTTTAGGGTGTCAGCGATTACCAGAATGCTTAACCGACTGTCTGACTTCAAAACTTCACGCACACGCTGAACGTTTTCATCGGGTCGGGCTGTTGTTGGGCGTTCAGAACAAGTCTCGCCGGGGACCTTCTCCCGCTCCTCCTTGGAGGCCTTGTGCCACCTTCCACACTGAGATCTTGAAATGCATTCCTGTCTTGAAGCATGTGATGCAGTTGTCTTGAAGCATGTGATGAGTTTCCTTTGCATTCTTCCCTAGTCGCACACAAAATTTTATCGCGTACCGCTGTTCCAGCGAACGAACACTCCACCACGCCGTGACTCGATCGAAAAAAGACTTTGCGCGAAGACACGGCCTACTGCTCGGAGCGACCTGAGACCAGGCTTGTTTGGAAGGACAAATCCCCCACCACATTTTTTGACCAATCTGAGTGCGCTGCGATCAATAGTCGCGTCACAATAAAATCATGCGCATTACTTTCAGAACGCACCCTGTATCATTGGGAAATGAATGAGTTTAAAAGAGATTGCTAAATTTTTATTGTCGTAGTACTACTTTCTAGCGTATAATAATATGGTATTGAAATATCAAGATTTTAAAAACCTTACACCACTTAGGTTTTGGATGGAATCAAATGTATTATTATGATTTTTTTTATAATTTTGGTCCTGTAGCTTCTATTCATTAGGTGGACACAGACGTTATGTTGGCTAACATAACGTCTGAATTCCGTAAGTTTCGAAAATACAGACCATCCGAACTCTGAGCTTTGAACTTTTTTAACAAATTTTGTGAAGCATACTAAATAGATGTATGGAAAGTTTATTAAAAATTTGATATTTGTTCATGTCATATGCTTTTAACAATTTATGTATTTTTTTTTTTTTTTTTTTAAATTTAGTTTTAGCATCAGATTGCATTTTATTTGTTGATGACTTCAACTTAGTTAAAACTCCATCCAGTAATGGCCGTAAATTCTGTATTTCCAATCCTTCATCCAGTACTTCTGCAGCTGAAGGAAAAGTGAAAGCTGTCACTAGAAATACTTTAACGAAAAGAATATGGCTTCTGTCTAAATCTGACTCAAAAACTAGGTAAAAAGAATTTTTCAAATTGATGTTACAAAATGTAATTTTTATTATCTTTAATATTAAACTAGAGGGTTATGCCAACACCTCCTAGAAAAGAGAAGGCCTTAGCACAGATCACTTAAGTAGTTTGAAGAAACAAACGTATACTGCTCAGTGGAAGCAGAATAAGAATGGAATGATGTCACAATCTTCTGACTTCTAAATTACGTAGTAGGGGTAATTAAGAAAGATGCCATAACGATCAGACTACTAAGGGATCGTATTTATTATCTAAGGTAGCCCTGTGCAAAAGCCTTCTCTTTTCTAGGAGGTGTTGGTTCTTCCCTTTGCTCACTTAGCTTCTTGATCATAACTGACTTCGTTTGTTTGCCAATTTTTAAGACTTGGTTTGTGAAAAAATTCTGGTAAGATTAATAATATGAACTTGTTTACTGTAGAAATATTTTATTTAATGAAGTTTTGATAAACTTTTTATAATAAATATTTAAAGCTTGTTGAAATAGCATAAATTGGTTTGTTTGTTTTATTTTACTTTGAAAATGTAATGTTGATCGTCTTTGTAGAGCAAATTCTATCTTTTGTGTTATTGAGTTTTACATTACATTCAATTCAGTTTTGCACTGGTGACTGAAAGGCTAGTTTCCATGTTTAATTTTAGCTTAATAGTTTGCAGCCAATGCTTGAATCTTCGAAAATAAAGTAGAGATATGAAGTAAATGTAGTTCTTTTTTTCATATGTCTGTTTTAGTTCCTTTTTTTCCTTAGTTTTTGTTTACAATAATTATTTTAAACATGGTTTTAATCATTTTAATAATTATTGAGAAATATCTTGTAATGTGTCTCTTTTTCTGAAATTTTATTATTTTTATTATCAAATGTTATAATTATTAAGTATTTTTTGTTTCCATTTTGTAAAGAATAATTTAAAAAATCTCTTCATAGAAAATAGAATATTTAAATAAATTGAAAATGTAAGAAATAATTTGCAGTGAAGAGTTTAACTCAATCCACCTTACATGCATTTTAAATTCACAGAATTAAATATTATTTTTTTTTTTTTAAGTAAATGCATGTCATACAGCTTTTAAAAAGTCACTTAAGTTATTATTTTGACTGGACTATTAAAAAGTATTCAATATTTGTTTATTGATATCCTGAATTTTCAATATCATGACATTTTTAGTGTCTCCCTTCAAGTTAAAAATTTTGAGGTTTGACTATAGTACAAAATAAAAGTATTAAATAATATATTTGTTGTAATTTTTTAAGGGACAAATAAATTTACTTAGAATGACATTTTTCTCCCCCATGATGCATGATTCCTTAATATAGGGCAGTCAACTTGCTCCGCTTTGTAGGCAAATTTTTTATGTTGTGACAAAAAAATTATTTATAATTTTTAGTTCATGGCAAGGACGCAAAAATTCTCAGAGCCAAATATTTCTGTTGTACACAGTTTTTTTTTTTTTTTTTTCTGGTTTGAAATTTTCCCTAAAATTACAGTACTTTTTTTCAGTTACAAAAACTTTTTCAAAATATTTTTAGAAAGTAAAATTTATGTATTGTTAAATTTTTTTAATAATAACTTTCTTAATGAAAAAAATAACTTATTTAATATTACACAATTCGGGGTTGTTTAAATATTACATAAGCATATTTTTGGCAATTTTAGACTTCCCTTCTCCCTTTTAAGCAAAAATAAGCAACTCACTAACATCCTTCCATGCTTATATACACAAGCTTCAACACTTACACAAGCTTCTTTTGTTTTTGCTATGCTTTTACTGCCGTAATCTAGTTTTAAGATTAAATTCAAATAAAAAGAAGTTTTAAGTTAAATTCAAATGGAAGAAACCTTGCATTAAACAAATTTTAGATTTTTATTCATTTTTTAAAAATGTGAATGGAAGTATTCTGCAATAATCTTTTGTGTTCAAACTGCTAACCTCTGAAACTCTCCAAGGAAATCTTTTTCTAATTTTTTAATTCCCTGAATTCAATTTTTAATCCACATTTTAATTTATATCAATTTTTTTTTTGTTATATTTTTATTTTACATTTTAAGAAAATTTTGAAATTAAGGAGATTTTAATGTCTTACACAGGCATTGCTCTTGCTCCTCCTCCTCCCCTTTATCAGCAAAAATAAGCAGATCACACCCCTCATATGGTGCTTATGTAATATTTGAGTGAGCCCTTCTCTGTTTAAATAACATATGTGTTAAAAAAAATAGAAATCAAAATATATTGAAATAGTAATAATTTTTTTAACTAAATTTAATCTCCCCCTCGTAAATTAAGTAATTCAAACTAAGCAAATTGACATTTAAAGTTATTTGTGTTATATTCGAAATGGCAGATCAACCAAAACATAACAGACAATTATTTCATTCTTTTTCTCAGGGAAAAATATTTCTTGGAATTCATTCATTCAGTAAACTTTATTGAAACTTATAGCCTACCACTGCATAAAAATAATTTAAAAAATTTCTAAAATGCAACTTTGTCCCAGTTATCTTATGATGAACTTTTTAAAATTTTGGCATTATTAAGTAGCAAAAATTCTTAAAGTTTCGATTTTTATTCTCTCCCACCTTGTTAATTACATTAGTTTTTATTTGTTATTCCCCTTTTTAGTGCCTTTATTACCTTTTTATACTTATTTAAATTTCTAAAATAAATATTTTAAATTTAGGGGCTGTTCAAATATTACTTAACCATATTTTAGACTATTTCTGGCTCCGCCACTCCCTTTTCAACAAAAATAAGCCGGAGAACGAAGGTCCAGGTGTTTCAAAAAATCATTGATCACATAAGTTTCTGGAAACCAAATTTTCAAAGGTGGAACTTAAAAACACAATTTATTTTATTTGTCTGTAAGGGAGAGCCAGATACTTTATAAGCTTATATTCATGATTAATATTAATTTTTTATCAGTAAATAGTTATTATAATCATAAACTCAAGAAAGACATATTTGTAAATTTTAATTACTTCTCCAGGTCATCATAGGTATGTGTAAATGGTATAGGTATATGTAAAATTTTAAATATATTTTAAGTAAACTAAGAAATATTGAGAAAAAGGCAAAAAAAACCTTGTTTAAATTTTTTTCAATTTAAACTGTTTTTTTTTTTTTTTTTTTCTAACTCGAGAAATTTTCCGTAATTTTGACTTGGGCTCACTATCACCCCTGCTCCTCCATACTTATGTATGAAAATCAGAACACTGCCTCTCCTGGTTTTTGTTTTGACATTTACTTTCGTAATCCAGTTTTTGGGTTAAAATCAAACAAAAGATGTAGTTTTGTGTAAGATACAATTTATGTTTTTAACTCATTTTATAAAATTTTGAGTTGAATATTCTCAGGGAATCCCTTAGATATTCCTTTCCTGTTCAAAACTATTGGCTAAGATTAATTCTTCTAAATACTTCTTTTATTCCAAATTTAAAATTTGTATTTTTTCGGTACATTTTAATTTAGCTTTTTAAGAATTTTTTTAAAATACGAGAATTTTAATGTCTTATATAAGCATGGTTTATACTTTATCTCCTCTTGTTTGCAAAAAATAAACAAATCGCAAAACCCCTTCTTAAACTAGGTGCATACGTAATATTTAAACAGCCTCTTAAATATTATTGTAGAATCTTTGATGAAATAATGAATTTTTACTTCAGTGAGGAAGGAGTTACATTGCAAGAATGCCTCACACTCACTTATCACAAGACCTATCGACATCATCTTCTTCTTTTATATCCGAAAGAAGTTCTCATTTTAGATCTTGAAATAAATCAGGTTAGTCAATTCATATTTTGTAAAGTGAAATAAACTAGTTCTCATTTTTGTCATCAATTTTCAACAAAACAGCTGTATGCTTTCATTTGTGTTTTGTGTTTATATCATCCAAAAAAAGTCTCTTTCTGTACTTTCATATATTATATCAGTAATATTGGTATGCAAGCATAATCGATTGTTCAATTATTCTACAATTATGATGTATTGGAAGTAGGATAACAGGATTCCCACGGTCCTTGAGAGTCCTTGAATTTTTTTTTTCTAAATTTAGGTCCTTGAAAGTGCTTGAAAAACGTCTTAGGTCCTTGAATTTGTCCAATACTGCCGGCGGCCCTTTTTATAAAACACCCGCGGATCTTTCTGTTTTGTTCCCGAGCTCTCTCACGTGGTTTTTAACGCCACCGTTTCTAACCGGGCCTAGCGTCTTGGTGTCTGCCAAGCGCGCGGAGCACAGCAGACAATCAATGCGTTCGGGGCGAGACTCCACTTCATCTTCTGTCGCATATGCTTAGATCTTCTTTTTTTTTATCGAAACTGGAATACTCTTGAATTTCGTAACAATAAGTACCTTGTAGTTTTCAATAAATTTGCCGTTTTACCATCCGCACTTGTCTTTACATTTGCGTCATTTCAAAACTTTATTGTAAAGCGTATTCGCAAAGGCACGGCTTCATATTTGTGTTATGTAGTTTAGACTAGTTATGCCTGGGAAGTGCTATTTTAATCCCCAATGGATGGATAATCAAGCTTATAAAGAATGGATTTTATCGATGCCCGAAAAGAAGTTCAGAGCCAAGTGCCGATTATGCATGAAGGAGATCGATATCGCAAAAATGGAAGAATCTGCTCTGAAATCACACATCAAAGAAAGGTAAAACAAAAAAGCTGTCTCATGCCCTGAGTTCTCTTTTTCCAAAGACATGAACATCTAATTCATCTGGTGTAAATACTCCTTCAACATCGTGTGCCCCATGTGAAACAGAAACTTTAGTGGCCGAGGTAACATTGTCTTCTTATCTGGTCAAAAGGAATGTGCTTGATGCTGAAATTCTCTGGAGTCTGAAGTACATCACTAGTAATTATTCATGTAACTCCTGTGAGGGGATTAGTAAATTGTTCTCCAAAATGTTTGCTGATAGCTGTATAGCGAGACAATTTTTTTGTAGTGCCGAAAAGTGAGCCTATTTGGGCTCCTTTGGACTGGCACTATACTTCAAAGGGATTCTTATAAATGAGCTAAAGAATGTTGATTGCTACACTTTACTCTTTGATGAGACGTTAAATCAGTCTCTACAATCTAAGCAGATGGACATTATGGTAAGGAATTGATAATAAAGTTTGCACTAAGTATCTTACCTCCCAATTTATGGGTCATGGAACTGCAGAAAATATTTTGTCCTCTTTTTACAAATGCATGGATGATGGTTAAAAGCTCTCTAAAATACTTCAATTATCCATGGATGGACCCTATGTCAATTGAAAATTCTATTAGAAGCTTCAGTGTGAATTAAAAGAGAAATATTCCCACCAGGTCATATTCATTGGCAATTGTGGATTACACATAACGAATAATGCTTTTAAACATGGTGAAAATGGGATATGTTCCTTCTAATTTTTATTTTCAGAAAGACTTGTTGCTGCATAACATTTAGAGAAGAATGTGTAAATTATGGATGAATAATTTCAGAAACGATGTTTAATAGAGGAGAGGAGGGGGTTATGGAATAGTCATGGAATATGGAATACCTAAGATTTAGGTCTGTCTTTCATGCAGCCTTCACATGGAAATACACAGGATTAAAGGATTTCCCCATTAACACCTCATTACCATTAGTTATAGATTGTGTTGAAAATGATTTTGTGAATTAATATGTAAAACCAGTAGGGTTGTTTTTAAAAAAATATAAATTTTAGTCCATAATACATATACTCTCTTCTCTCTATATAGGCAAAGCATTTAGGTATTATATTTGAAATTAATTATTGCCACAACAAGCATTGTTGCTTCTAGTAAAATAGAAGAGAATAATTTTTAAAATTGGTCTTAGATTAAGGTCCTTGAAAATTTTGTTGAGGTCCTTGAAAAGTCCTGGAAAGTCCTTGAATTTCAATCTCATCATAGAGTGAGAACCCTGGATAAGTATTTGGCTGTAGAATATTTTACTAATTTCATTATTTTAATTATGAGAAAGGTGCTTTACATTTTTGTATTTGGAATTTAGTTGATTTTCTACCCTGTGTATGTCAGATTTTAATCTGAGTGCTATATTTATTTCAACTTTAGAGTAAATTATTAAACTTAGCTTATATGTATTAGTTATAATACGACTGAAATTTTTACATCTAAAAGTTATGAAATAATCAAAACTAAAAAGGGGCACTTCTTTCACTAATAAATTTTATTTTAGACCATCAAACAAAGCTTATCCAAAAAGTGAAGGGACAGTTAAAAAATAACCTGGTTGGTTGGTTCTAATGGCACTTGCCACACGGGCAAGCCTGCTTGGTGAAACTTAAGGCAGAGTGTGCGATTCTTGTTTTTCAGTGGCGCCATCTATGGCCAAGAATTCGACTTCGCCACAAAATATGTCACACCTCTTTATAAGGCGGACTCATTCATACATCCACAGATCGTAATTTTGACCTGAATCAGAGAACGATCGATCTCCAATCCAATACTCCCAGAGGTATTGATTTGTTAGGGAACATGGAGGACTTTGCGACTCGACAGAATTTTAACATGCATCAGTCACCAACTACACGGGGAGTCTTCGGCCAACGGGGTTCGAACCCACAAACTCTCCGGCATGGACCCAGCACCCTACCAACCAGGCTATCCCGGCAAAAAAAAAAGAGTAGGAAAGAGAAGAAAAAAATAACCTAGATCAAGCAATAAATAATTTTGTATTGTATAAGGTTCACCTTAAGCCGAAGCTCCTAGCAAAAATTATGAAATAAAGAATTTTAAAAAATCAACTGTACATAATTGATACTCTAATCTGCTATAGATGCCAGTTTAGGTTATTTAATTAGAGACCAAAGTAACATTTATTTCGGGGTATTGTGAAATAAAATTAGAAAATCTAAATTACAGCCACTTTTATAAAACCCATTTTCAACTTTATAAATTAGTTAACTTCCATTATGAGTTTGATGTTAAGCTCCTGAAATTGTACCATACTTCCTTATTGATGTATAATGTTTTATATGTTGATTAATTTCACTGGCCATCTTTCTTTCAGACTGTTGGCATTGTGTCATGTGAGCATTCATGTTCTTTCATGATGCAGTTATATTCATGTAACCAGAGAGATGCCTTCTACATTCTTCATGACTCTGGAACAGTTTCCTTTCGACTCAGACATCGTGGTCAAGCTGTAATGGCGCTCGCTACTCCTTTAGAGTGTAAGTCTCTTTTGCTAAATATTGCACTGTAAGATTTTGTTTCATCCGTCTGTCTTTTATTTCTCTGTCACTTGTCTTGCGTTTTTAAATTCCTCATCCAAATTTTTTAGCTGTTTAACCCCATAACGATCGGTTAATTTTTAAGAAAACGGTCATAAAAGTGCCTATTTTTTGACATCTAGTTTAAAATAAACTAACTCTCTACAATTGCCTTAAAAATATCCTGGTACTGCCATCTGGTGTGTAAAATGAGAAATAAAATGTTTTCCGGGCAAAAGAAATGAATTAATTTTATTCTAATTGGCGTGTTACTACTGAACACTCCAGCCCAGGATGGCCAGCACCGGAGCGAGAAATAGAGAGCGAAACCTCACCCCGTCATTTTCACGAGAGCGAGAAATAATGGGTTAAGTTTATATGTATTTTAATAATTAAAAAAAAATGCTCTTTTTTGAAGACAATAAATTTATTTTTATACAAGGACTAGCTCTAAGGCAAAAAAATATTTTTTTGGAACTAATGGTATTTTTGCATTAAAAATTGCAGTGTAACCTTAAAAAGTCAGACTAGTCAGAGGTCGAGAAGGTTATAAATTAGGAAATTCCCTTATTTTTGATTTACTTAAACCAATACATATGTTAAAGTTAGTGCCCAATGTGAAAAAAATGTGTTTGATTCCATCTTAAACATATGCACAGTGAAACCTCTAGGAAAGATCACCTCTGTGTTGCAAATTTCATTTTTTTTAGAGAGAAAGATAATTTATTTTAATTATTACTTTTTGCAACCATTTTTACTTATATAATTGACTTAACTAGTACTCTATAAATTTCTAATTTTACCTTAAAAGGGCAAACACCAGAGATTTATTTTTACATATAGATTTTTGCTAGTGTTAAATCTTTGTAATTAAATAATTTAACCAAATCTTTTGTTAGCTGCAGTTTGATACTATTGTTGTCTGTCTTTAATATTTCTGATAAAAATGTTCATGTGTGTCATAAGAAAAAAAATTTCAGGGAAAGACTAATTTTTAGTGTAATTATTACCTATTTTGCATACGTTTTTATACCATTTGCTGAGATGCATATGTTCTATTAATGCAACTTGCATTTTAGGTTCTGATACTGGCATAAACACTAACGATTCCAGTTTAGAAGTGACATACGATATGCAGTGTCAGTCAGACTCTTTGAGACTTACAAAACATGCAAAAGTGACTGGAATGGCAGTCTGTCCATTGAGTGAACAAAAAATAGCTCTTCTTGTTAGTGATGGTCGAATATTGTTTTTAGAAGTGGCAGCTTATCACCTGGTAACTATAGCTGATTTGTTTTTATTAACCGTAACTTTTACAACATTATTCATGTCATTTTATCAATCTTCATTTTCATAATAGTTCATAGGTCATAAATTTTCATAATTTTTTTTTCTTTCAAGAATGGTTGATACTAATTTTTATAGACATTTTCAGTTGCAATGTTGGTTAGTATTGTACTATAAAATATAAATTTTTCTCACTCTGAAACATTAGTTAGTCATTAGACTATATTCATTTATCATACCAATTACTTTCTTGGTATGCTGCTATAATTAAAGCAAGAAATAAAAAACCCAGTAAAACAGGGTTAAAAAAATTAATTTTCAATTGGAAAATTGTGCATAAATTTTATTTGACAAATTCATTGGCTTTTAAACTATATCCATTATTGTTACAAAAAACTTTCTTTTTTTGGATTTCATCTTAATAAAGCTAAAAAAAACGTTAAATAGTATGGAGAAAAAAATAATTTTCCTAAAGTAAAACTTGTGGGTTTCCTCTAACACAGTGATTCTCCACCTTTTTTTCGGGGCGGCACACTTTTAACAATTTCGAAATTTGACGGCATGCAATGAAAAAAAATTCTTTACAAGTTGTTTACTTACCTATCTGTTAAATAGTTTGTGATAATAATTTTGAATGTGAAATAAAATAATATGTACTGCAAAAGCACGTTTATTAAGGGATTAATTATTTCTTTCGACTAATTTTTATTAGTTAGTAACAGTTATTTATTTTTTTGCTTGTTATTGAATGTTAGCTTGTTTTCTATAGCTATTAACTGTTATTTTTTGTGATTTCTTGTTAACTAGTTTTTTGCTGATTATTAATTGTTAGCTTATTTTTTTTTGTTAGTTAACCTTTGTTAATTTGTTTTTATAACTATTAATTGCATAGCCTACTTTAATGATCAGCTTTTATTTCCATTTGAAGGCTAATATTTAGCTTGCTTTCCTTTGTTAATTAATAATTTTAATAATCATTAAATTCCCTACTTATTTCACAATTTTTTTAAATTGTCAAAGACAATTTAAACACTTCCTTCTTATTTTAAGATTGTCAGAGACAAGACAATCGCCAACAAGGATGTTCACGCGGTTGAAGCGTGGAAAAATTATGAAATGTATTATATATATACACTTTTCTTTAATTTAAACCTTACTCATAATTTAAAAAAAGCATTATAATTTTTATTGTTTCATTTCTAATATTTGGCGGCACATTTTAAGAATTTGGCGGCAAGCAAAAGTGCCGCGGCACAGTGTTTGAGAATCACTGCTCTAACATTTGGCAATTACACCATTTTGATTTATGCAATAAGAAACTTTCTTGACTTAATGTTAATATTAAAATCAGAAAAGAGCTGGGCATCAGAAGATGCTATGTTTGCTTGTTTGCCATCCTGCTATGTTTGGTTACTAAACCATATTGTTGTATTACAAAAGCTTCCTAATCTCATAATATATATATATAAATTTTTTTACTGTCAAATGTGTCATTTCTCAATAAGTATAAAATAGTACAGTACAGAACCCGTTATCCGGAAATCAGAAAACCAAAAAACCGGAACGAAATTCGATAAATTTTCCAGCCATTGTTTTTTTTTAAAAATTTTTCCCTTATAAGATTTTAGTATTTTTCTTTCTTTTTTGAAAGTTGTTTACCTTACCATCATTTTGGAAATAATCATTAGTGCATTACTCCATCGTTTTTTCTTCTTTTTAAGATTATTTCCAAAAAAAAAAAAATTTTTTTTTATTTGGGTTTAACAATAAAAAAAACGGCTTTTTGTAGCGATTCAGAAAACCGGAAAAATTAGTTATCCGAAATAGCGATGGTCCCGATCGTTCCGGATAATCGTTTCTCTACTGTATATATTATAATGTAAAAACTTATTGCTGTCTACTATGTATCTGCTTTTTTTATTTCATAGATACAAAATGTAAATTTTCTTCCTCCTTATTTATCCATGAGCATGGATCCTCAGCTTTTCACTAAAAAAGAAGAACCTTTCCCTCCAGATGTATTGCCCATTATTTCTGATGCTCATCATCCTGCCAACACACTCGCTGATCATCTTCCGCCCACACTCTATCGCTATGAGGACATTGCCACTGCTTCAGTTAAAAAGACAAAACTGAAAATGTTTATTTATGGATATCTTTGTGCACTGTCTGCCCCACCTCATGTTTTGAGAATGTGTCCTCCTGTTACATTTCGCAATTGGACTATATATAGACCTTTAATGGCTGTGGGTAAGGTTTTTTTTCCTCTGATCGATTGAGTGTTTTTCTAAATAAAATTTTTGATTTTTTGAAGAAGAAAAAAATTTGTTATGTGTTTTATTCTGAGCAATTTGACACCTAGTATAAGATGATTTCAGTTCAATAATTAAATTTTTTCACTTGGTGCGCAAGATTACTCGACTTCTAATTAACCAATTCAGTTAAAGCTGGGTAATTGGTTTCAGTATAATATGTTGCTTAAATTCAATTGATTTTTGGGTATCACTAGCTATTGTTTAATCGTAAATATTTGATGCATTTTTTTTTTGTTGCACAAAATAAATTTTTTTATAAGCCAAAAAATTAAAGTTTTTCTTTTTAATTTAAAAAATGCTTTTTGTATTTCAATTTCTTTTATGATTTTAAAAAATACATATATGATTTTAAAAGGTATATATTTAAAAAGTGTTTTATAAATATTTTTCTGATTTTTTAGTTTTATAATCAAATAATGCTTCTAGAAATTTTTAAAAATTTAATTAAATTTTTGAAAATTTCTAATAAAAATTTAATTAGTTAAATTAATATTTCATGGGAGCAATTAAATTGTTTTTAATTGACCTAACTTTTTTTCTGTATTGTTGCAGTCTTCAACAATTCAATTATTTAGATCAATCAAAAAAAGGGTTGTGTATTACTTTTCTAGGAATCCAAAAAGAGTCATTTGTTCAAAATTTATATATAATGTAAGAATTGCTTTTATAAATTTTTGTTGTAGCATTTAAAAGAAATTATAAATGAGTACTTTACAATTGATAGTTTCAAAGCTAATTTTGCAAAAAGGTTTTCTTTATTCAAATGCAGTTGAAAAAATGAAAATTATATTCTGAATTTTACATCCAAAATTTTCCTAGGAAATGCTAGTGGTAGTATTCAAGTGATCAATATGGCAACAGGAATTATAGAAAAAGAATATGCCCTTCATACTTCTCCTGTGAGGTAAACACTCTTTTCATTTGCTTAAATTAAATTTAGGATCTATTAAATATATTTTTTGTAAATAGGTACTGTTAAAGCTCGATATAACGAGTATGACATATTACAAGAAAACCTTTATACATTATATTTCACTATTGTTTAAATGAACAATATTATATGAAAAAGATTTAAATGGAAAGGTTTATTTATTTCTGGTATCAATGCAGAAAAGCAAAAAATGAACATAGTTGCCTTGCTTCAGTTTTAATCCTTTATTTTTTAAAGCAATGTGACGTTGACCACTGGCTAAGATATCTTATTCCTTATTTTAAAGAAAGTTGTTGATAATTTTAGAAATCCTGTCATACACTTCAAAAGAATACTCCTTTGTTGTCCACATAACTATTATTTTCCCTTATTTCCTTTTTTAACTATTCACTAATAAAATCAATATTCATTGTTATCAATGATGTCAAAAAGTGTTGCATTTATCTTTTCTTACAAAAATTTTTTACAATTTTCAAATTTGTCTTTCAAAAATTCCTATTGTAGTTATTTCTGCCTTTCATAAAGTACATATGTAATTCAGTGTACAATCCGTAGGCAAAGGCAGTACATGGATAGACATATTTTAATATAACAATTTTAATGCATACAAAGATACATATATTTTAAATTGAAATAGTTGAAAATATGTCTGTTTCATTTTTTATTCTTTTTATTGCTATTTTAACATTTATTTATTCGCTTCTAATAACAAGCTCACTGTAATGATAATTTCATCTGCTATTATGAATTGTCATTGCAATAGACTTTCACTGTATTTGGTTTCAAAATCAGTTTGATTCCATTTTTTAGAAATCTCATAATTTGAATTAAAATTTCTTTTAAACTTGCACCAGAGGAGGAAAAACGTTCCCGATCTAGGCATAAGCAATAATCTCTTCTTCAAGCTTAATGAAGCAGTGTTTAAATTGCTCAAAAGGGTTATGAAAAAATGCAATCTGTTTATAAAAACTAAAATAAATACATTTAAATCCCCAAGTTTCTATAATATAGGAGATCCATCTGAAATTATATCTCATAGAAATAAGATTTTTTTTTTTTTTGTCTCTATAGTAAACGAGCATCATTGAATGGCCAATGGAGAGTGCTACTGAATGATTTAAGTGGTTTATATATGTATGAACAGTATTCTCCACTTAATTGCATATCGGATAATCTAATAACCTGCTTTTATGAATAAAATTTAATGGAACTGCATCATTTATATGAAATTAATGTTAAATTTCCTCTTCTAAATGGTTATTTGTTGTTTCTAGTCCTTGCTTATTTGCATAAAAAATAGGTACTGAAACAAAAACAAAAAATTATTTTCAAGAAATGTTTTACCAGATAGAATGGAATTTTCGTTTTTCAGTAAGAAGATAAGAATACAGTAGGTGGTCACTCCAATAGGGGTTTTCTGTTCATTTGTTGCCCTAAACAAATGTTAGGAGTATAGTTTAAGAATTAATCGAGAATTTAATAGTTCAGTTTCTACCCCTTCAACTTGAAATTTTAAAATGATATACCAGGGAATTAATAATCAATTTGTTTTTCAAAGTTGTAAGTTTTGCCTAATCAAATTAGGTTTTTATGTTTAGAGCCTTACAACCATAAATAGCTTTACATTTGAATAACGAAAACTTTATATGTATTTTACTGTAATTTGATGTATGTTCTCTGTACCTATACTTTTATACGTCGATTCGCCTTGTTCCATTAAGTTTTTCTTATTATTCAGTATGAAGTTTTCTGAACATACCAGTGTATTTTAAAAAATCAAAACATCATTGACTGTAATAGTTTTTAAATGAGATTACCTACTTGTTTTTTTAAATTAAAATAACATACTTATATTAATATTTTATTTATTAAATGGGATACTTTTATTTTGATCATTGTAATGGAAATGTTACTGAATTCAGTTGATCTTCATAATGAGCCTAAAATTCATCTCTTAACTTTTAATGTAGATTGTGTTCATTTTAATAGGGGTATAGAGTGGATTGGTCTGACATCTTTCCTGTCATACTCCCACCCAAACACTGTTAATAATCTTGGCCAAGTCAGAAATGAGTTGATGTTGCTTGATCTGCAGTCTGGCCGTATCAGGAACCTACGAGAAGAAAGGACTGAAGAATCACCGATTGACATGATTCGTGTTTCATACCTTAGGTATGTAAAATTTCATTTATTAATAAAAAAAAGCTGTCGTGGTTCAGGGGATAGATCACTTGCCTCCCAATGAGGTGACTTTGGTTAAAATCCTAGTCATTGCAGGTTGATACGAATTCTATTCTGGTCTCACACTGGCTGCAGTGCTGTCGTAATATATACTCGGTAGACAAGTCAGACAATGGCTAGAATCCCCTTGCTGTCGGGCTAACCGTTGGAGGTTTTTGTTGTTTTCCTCTCCACGTAATGCAAATGAGGTTCAGTTTTATCAAAAAAAGTTCACCATGAAGACTAGTTTATTTCATTGCTCAATTCAGGAGTTTGGTTGTCTTCTTTGTTGGGTATAAAATTAGGTACAAGGATTGGCATTAGATATTCATAATTGAGTTGAACATTAATAGTTGTAATCCCGAAAATGGCTGGGCTGTGCACTGTCAGTTATAAAATAAAATACTTAATAAAAACTATTGATGTGTATGTTCAGTAATAAATATTATTAATTATATAATTTAATAATATTAATAATTATATATTTTTATTTGATGAAAATCAAATATTTGTAAATACTTGGTTCAACATTACATTCATTAGCAGCTACAAACAACTGTGGAAAATTAATTAGTACAAAGTATAATGTTTATTTAATAATCTCTCATAAAAAGCCATCACTTAGTCTCATAAAAGAAATTTTCTTTAAAAGTAAAAGCGGGATAATGCATTAGTTAATAGCGCAATTTTCTTGTTTTCAGGCAATATCTTATTGTGGCATTTAAAGATGAGCCATTTGAAATTTGGGATTTACGCCAGCTTGCTATTCTTCGTGTTATGCCAAAAAATTTTCCTGTAGTAACTGCATTGGTAAGTCTTTCTCTAACTCTGTTGAAAATAATTTTTATTTAAGATAATTTCAAAAAAATTTGTATTTATAGAATTGTTTCTTTATCTTACAAAATTCTAATACTTTTCTAAATTTAAAATGTTATTTTTATAGTTATAAAATATTTGTTTTGATAAATTTGAAAGCTTAATTAAACTAAACTTAACTAAACGAAAGTAGAATTTGCCTTTTAATAGTAGAAAAGAACTTTGTAACTGAACAAGTTTTAAAAATCCTTTTACTCAAAAAGTATATCTAAAAACTAGAGTAGAAATCACATTTTTCTTTATGTTACTAAGGTAGTTCACAATGTAATAATAAAAACAAACTTTAAGATGTTTTATTGAAAAGGGAAAAAGAAAAGCTTTATTCTTCAGCCCTGCATTTTTAGTTATTTAAATGGAGCTTGTATTTAAATACAGAAGTAATTTTGCATTATTATTTTTTTTATTTGTAATTATTATTGAATTTGTGAATTATTTTTTAGTTTAATTTCATGAATATGACTGCAAATGTTGCTAACTGAATGTCTTTTCTTTTACGAAATGTCCAATATTCTACTGTAGTTTTATTTAACTTATATTTATTTTCAGGAATGGTCACCTGGACATTATAAAAGAAAAGAATCATCATTAGAGCTATCCTTTGACAAAGTAAAAGAATCCACACCTTCAAGTTTAGATTATAACCCTGAAAGTGATGGGTAAATAGATTAATATTTAAATTTCCTCAATAATGTTTGAATGATTTTTTTTTTCGTATATTGTTCTCATCCTGCTTTGTACTTTTTTAAAACTATTTATTTATGCACTATTCAACAGATTTGTAGTGTATTTGTACGATCAGACAAGATAATTAACCGAACAGAATTAATTTTTAGAAAAATCATGGGAAGGACAAAAGAATTTGATATTAAACCCAGTACATTGACCACCGCACCGCCTAAAGTGTTACTGGATTAGAAAAACATCCTCTTTTTAAAATCAATTTTTCAAAAACAGAATCGGTGCAATATTAAAGCATGTTAATGTCTCCTTTTAGTAAATTCATTATCATTGTTTTATAAAATCAAGCTTTGAGAGGACAATTTTTTTTTTTAATGGAAAAAAGAGTCATGTTCTTTTTCGTTTGAGTACTCAATTTTTTTAAAGATTTTTATCTATGTAAATAACATTATATACATACCAAATTCCCACCCCCCTCCCATGTTGGTCGTATGTGAAGCTAATGTTTAACATCGTGAAACTAATGTGTAACATCGCCCATAATCCTGGAATCCACTTGTCTTCTGGAATAGGTTCAAAGTTTTAAAATTGAACATTGCTAGTCGCAAATTGGATATAAATTGTCTCATTAATAATATAAATTGCCTGTGCTGTTGATAAAAGCTTATTCTATAAAATAATTTGTCGCTCAAAAATTGCTATGTAATTAATTGTGTTAAAAGGCATTTTAAATTAAAAAAGCTTAAGTTATTTTGAACAAATAACTTCATGCATGCTAAGTTTTTTAATTAATTTTTATAATCTTAAATTTTTAAGCCAAACTGGATACAACAGGATACTTAAATGTTAAGAATTGATTAATGTGAATTTGGTTATAAGTATTGATTTTTTCTGACTTATTTTTTTTTTCTGGCTTATTTTTGAAATATTTTTAAAATTTAAATTGATAATTTATTTTTTACTAAAAATAATTCTGATATATTTTTTAAGCCCACACTTTTTCTTGCAGTTCAACAAAATCAGTGACATATACAAAAGAGCATCTGGTATTTACAGATACAAATGGGCAGCTGTATCATTTTTCTGTTGAAGGCAATGTGGTTAAACATGGATCTGTTATACCATCTGATGTGAGTGCTGCCATTTTATTATTTATTTAGCTTTTAACTTTCAGAGGAGGGATTAGTATCTGATAATTTATTAAATTATGTTATATAAATAATTTAGCTGTTGTCTGAACTATCTATTTGAACTGTCTGAACTATCTATCTCTATTTGTAGTGGTATTAAATAAGACAATTTCTTAATTTTTGTAGACTTCCTTTTTGATAATGACCATTTAATTGTTTTAAATTTTTTGAATCATCTATTTATTAAATTGCTCCATAATAATAGCAATAGAATAGCTTGAAGAATGAATAATTAGTTCAGTTCATTTATTTGAGTTTGTTGAAAATAGACTTTCTATACATTTACAAATGAAATAAACTGCTGTCAAGTTTTGCGATATGTGCAATGTTTTCAATATATTTTTTCTGTTTTTCCTTTTTTGACTTAAATGTGATGTTTACCTTGAACAAATTACTGTTAATTTTCATTTCTCATGTTTAACATGGCTTTTTGCTTAAATAAAGGGCCTTATGTGCCACTGGGTTTAAAGAGGGGTAAGCCTAAATAGCTTGCTATCAGCCTCGCTCATTCCAGGTGAAAAAGAATACTGAATTTTCATTTTTTAAATTTTATGTATTTCTTAAAATTTGAATTAATGTTTAAAAGTAATATTTGTATTACTTATACTTCAACGCACCTGTTTAAGGCATATAACCCTCAATGTAATCTTTCACTTCTCACGATTAATGGCTGACAGTTTTGCCTCATTCCCTGATTTGTTTCAATCTTTAATTCAATATTGATTGTCTTGCACCAAATTGTTTTTGTTCGATATTTTTTTTTATACTTTTTTTAATATTAGCTTTTAAAATATGGACTATAAATTTTTATACGATTTAAGACTGTTGATTTAGTTAATGAAATTTCTGCCTTAAAAATACTAATAAATGTGTAAGGAATGCTCTTTAATTGCAAGGGCAATGCAAATGTTAAATTTTTGATACGAACAAAATTAATATTTTCCACTCTCTCTAAATTTCCCAAAAAAAGGGAAAGAAACAAAAATTTTAAAAATTTGTTGAATACCTGAAAAAAAATTCATCTCTTTCTTGTGAACCTTAATTACTTTTAAATTGATGATGATTCACGAAAATTGTTTTTATTTGTCTTAAATATTGAAGTCTTAAATATTTTTGAGATATCTAATTATTGAGGGGGCTACAAGCCCCTGCCAATGAATCCCCTGATTGTAATAACTTGAATTATAATCTAATTTTGCGTTTTTAAAATTTTTTTTATTCTGAATTTAAGTAATTTAAATAAAGTTACAATTATTTTGAATAAAAATAATACTATTTAAAAATATTGTAGTCTAAAATAAATTAATTGCTTGTTGTTTAAAATCAATTGGCCTTTTTTAAGTTTTCTGCTGTGAGTGAAACTTAAAAGGACATTTAATTTAAATGCACTTTAGTCTTTATGAACTTTATAGATTTCAATATTTATTATAAAAAATGTAAAAGGATGTATAAAAAATATAAATAAAATAAAAATATAAATGAAGTATCCTTTGTATACCTCAAATTTAGTTTATTTGACTTGTACCTGAAACAGGTCCATATCTGTATTGTTTAAATTGATTTGTTGGTTCTAATTTGTTTTTATAGCAAGCGATGGGTAGCGTGACTTGTATTGCCTGGAAAGGGGATCATATTGTCTTAGGAGATGTTGATGGAAATTTAAATATCTGGAATTTGAGGGGGAAAGTGTCAAAGTATGTTTTTTTTTTCTGATTCTTTCCATAGTTGTAGTTCAAAATTTAGATATTGTTTTATTACCATAAATGTTTATGCTTATATATGAGTTGTTGTCAATGCTTTTATATTAAGCAATCCATCCATATTTGTCGGGCCGGGTTAGCCTGTTCAGTAGGGCGCTGGGCCCATGTCCGAGAGTTCGTGGGTTCGAACCCCGCCGGCCGAAGACTCCCCGTGTAGCAAAGTGACTGATGCACGTTAAATCTGTCGAGTCGCAAAAGTCCTCCATGTTCCCATAACAAGTCAATACCTCTGGGGGTACTGGATTGGAGATCGATCGTTCTCTGATTCAGGTCAAAATTACGATCTGTGGATGATTGAATGGGTCCGCCCTATAAACCGGTGTGACGTATGGTGTGGCAGAAGTCGAATTCTTGGCCATAGATGGCGCCATTGGAAAACAAGAACAATCGCACCCCTTCTGTCTAAACAGGCATACGTCAACTTATCCATATTTGTTATTACTTACCAATCCGATAAGGATATCCCATGGTAGTGGCAATGAATTAAGGGCCTCAGATATTCTAGAAAGCAAATTTTTTTACTTTTCTCTTGAAATTAATTTCTTGTGATAGAGTGTCACATTATTTTATAATTGATTCTTCAAGCTTATGCCATTGTATTGATCTAGAGTTTGGAAAAAGAAATATTAAACTTGTTTGTTTCATTTATCAACTCTAATGGTTCTTTTGCAGTTATTTGGTTCTTTTTTATACGAAATAAATAGAAATTATCTAAAGTCTCTCCTCATTTATAGAAAAAAAAATATTGCTGTTGTCAGTTTCAATTGATATAATGTTAAAAATTTTGTTTATTGTGAATGTATTTTAAATAGCTCTATTTTTTATTGATTTATTTTATTTCAATATTCATGAAGATAAGTAATTTAGTGACATTTTTTTAATTGATATGCATGACAGACTGTAATATTTGTTTTTTTATCTGTACATAGAGGTATTTCAACGCATCGAGGATGGATTAAAAAAATACGCTTTGGACCAGGCAAGGGTAATATGAAAATACTAGTCATGTACAGTGATGGGGTAGATGTTTATGATGTAAAAGAAGTAGGTGTTATTAATCACTGATAGAGTTATGAAATTTGTCTTCTAACAGTCAGTACTTGTATTACTTACAATTAAATTATATTTATTAATAGTTAATTGTGATACTTACAATTAAATGTGAAAGAAGTGTAGCGAAGGAGAATCCACTATCAAAATTAATTAGGTCTTAAAAAAGTAGCAATAAAAAAATTTAAAAAGCAAACAGTGTATTGGTAATGAAGGCTGCTAAAAGTTATGTATAATTTTTTAAATTCGTTTATAAAATTGCCCTCAAAAAGCAACTAAAATCAATTTAAATCAAGTTTAAGTACTGTGTCTAGTTCTGGTTAGTTTTATGTTATGGTCAATAAGGCCAATAAGGAAGGAATTTTAAAATCATATAAATTAATTCACTTTAGAATGAAGCTTAAAAGCATGTCTTAGTAAACTGCAAATGAATTTTAGTCCCACAAGACAAATAAATTGCTGTAATAAATTTTATTTCCCCTTTTTCTTTTTCCTCTCTCAATGATGATTGGTCTTATTTGAAAACTTTTTTTGTTTATTTCTTATTTTAATATTTTATTTATTTGCTTGTGGTCCTGATGTGCATTATTATATTTTCACTTTATTTATTTTTTAATAAGGATTCAATAATAAGGACAGTCTTTACAGCACCACTTTCTGTTTGATTTTTATTTAAATTTTATTAAATTCAAATTATCAAATTCAAATTATCAAATTCAAACTTCATTGAGTAAGGAATCTTAGCACAAACAAATACATGATTGCATCTTTTTTTATATAATTGAAGTATACTACCAAAATAATTATTTAATAACGCATTTATTAATTAGATCTGTGTATTCAAGTAAGGATTGAGTATACTTTGTACAAACAACAATCGAAACAACTTGAATAAAGGAACATGAATGGACTTACTATAGTTTTAATTCCATAAGCAAGACCCTTCTTCATTGTCTAAACACTCACATACAAAAAAAAAAAATTTTTAGACACTGACGAAGGCTCTTGTTTACAGAATAAAAGCTATAGTTTTGCATGGCCGTTAAACTTAAAACTTCCCCTTTAATCGTAAACTCTTAACTATGCAACATCTTCAGACCAGGAGAAACTGGAGGGAA
Source organism: Parasteatoda tepidariorum (assembly GCF_982258835.1). Classification (NCBI taxonomy): domain Eukaryota; kingdom Metazoa; phylum Arthropoda; class Arachnida; order Araneae; family Theridiidae; genus Parasteatoda; species Parasteatoda tepidariorum. Next base: position 38,588,145 of record NC_141758.1, on the reverse strand, counting down.
GAAAAAAAAAATTTGTGCCACTCTTACTTGCAGTAAAGGCACTGTTATTAATCTCTGCCCACTGGTCAGCAAGCTGCTAGATTCAACTGCATTAAAGAGGGGGGAAACAATTTTCTTCTGTTGTGGTAGTTGTTATCAATAATTTCCAATGTTTGGTGCAAAACCTTTTTTTTTTCATATACAAGTTAAAGTTCAAAATCTGTTAAGGTGACTGTTCAATTAGGAAACCATGTGAAATAAATTTTTATAATTTATTCAATTACTGAGTAATATTTTAAAACTTTGAGCTTTTTAATACTCTCATAAAATGGTATTCGTTTTAACCCCTTAGCAGGTTATATTTCAGAAAAATGGACCGAAAATAGAATTTTTTTTTGACTGTTTAATTTTGTTCTTTACATTATTATAAAAGATAAAAAATGGTTTTAATTACAAAAATAAAATTTTAAATGCAATAACTACTGTATTTATAATTATTACATACACATAAAAAAGTAATGGATTACACACACATCTTATTCAGTTAGAGCAAATTAAACAAAATTTTGAAACTAAATATAACTAGTATAATATAATATAAAAACTCCACAATATCATATTCAATGCATAAATTTTACAAATCTTTTCCCTCCCTCGACTGAAGTTGAAATCTGTGAAAAACTAGAACCACTAATGCCATCTATTAGGAAAATAGTGAATTAAGTATCCTAAAGTAGAAATGAGCTCAGCTCAGGCTTCACAAAATGGAAACGTTAATTTTTCTCCTGCCCAAAGTTAGTTCGGGCATCACAAATACTGCAAGTAGTAGTTGCCCGAACTAGATTCAGGCGACACGGGCAAGGCGTTAAAAAGGAATTCTTCTTTGAGCATAAATTTATCGTACAAATTATTATATTCATTATATTATTCAAGGATCATATTTATTCTATTAAATTAACTATGTACTAATAATATGCATTTTTAAAAAAAAAATTCTTTTTGGAAGGTTTGTTTTTTACATCAAGTGAGATGCCCTCGAGATATGCCAAAAGTCCAAGACATGGACTGGGTTGGATCGGATCGCCCTGTCTTGGCTACAGCAGACGGAAGTCTTCGAATAACAGACATAACACTGAAACAATTTTCTTCCAGCATTCCTGACTATCAACCCTCAGGTAGTTTTAATCAGTTTTCATAATAATAATCAGGTTTCATTTAATTCACTGAATTATAGTTTTTTTCACAAGGAAGAAAATCGATTATATTCTCCAAATTTTGAGTGTAATTTTGAATTAAAAATGATGTTATGTTAATATTACTATATAAAGCATTGTTTTTTTCAAATCAGAAAAATATTATTTTAGCTATAAGTTAATATGTATGTTGTTCATATTAGTTTTATAATTCTTATGATTTTTATGATATTGTTGAGTTTTAAAATATATTATATTCTGTTTAGATTTTCCAATTGCACCACATATTTTGTCTCCTAAAGTATCGTTTTACATGAAAAGTTTCTTGCATCATATATTATGGAGGCAGGACTTTAAACCAGACATTGACCAACAAGATAATTCTGATATGCTTTGGGCTGAAGAGCAAGTAAATTCAATCGGAGAAGAATTAAAAACGTTTCTAAAATCATGTCCTTTTGGTATTGCTGAACGATGCTTACATGTATCCAGGTAGGCTAACATGTATTATTTAAAAAGTATTTTCTTCATTTGTGTCATTAGTATTGCACCAAAATGATAAAATGAAATTTTCTTTCGGTAATGGAATCTTGTGAAATGTAATATCTTTTATCTAAAACAAAGTTGTAAAAAAAGAAGAAAAAATTCAACTTTTGTAATAAAAAAATTTTAAAGTTTAATTATTTTATAAGTGATTATAGTCTAAAATGCAAAGTTTTGCTAGAAAACAATTTCATCAAAAAGTAATCTAACTGTTCATAAAATATCTTTTTTCTGATGTCTTTTCATGCTTCTAAACAAGTTGCTAAAAACTAATTTTTGTTGATAAAGTTAGAAGAGGATGAAACAAATAAATTTACAGAATCAACATTTTGGTCAAGTTTATAGAGAAATAGCTTCATAATTTTCAAAATCATTGAGTAACCAAGAAAAAACTAGTTTTTTTTGGCGGGAAAAATTATATGTGGCATCTTTAGGCATTGCAAACACTCAGTTGGCAACAAAGTCTTTTATTATGTGCTGGATATAAATAATAAAGTAGTAGAATAGGCTAGGCGGTTTCTGCTTACTTGTTACTAATTGAGGCTCTCTAGACAGTTTTGCTTTTTAATCAGTGCAGAATGTTCAGTGCCTGACATAGAAAAAAAATATTGATATTTTTTGTTATTTTTTTACGTTTGTGTTCTGTAATATATACCAACAACAATCCAACAGAACTTTAATTTAATACAAAAATTAACTGTAAAGGATGCATCTTACCCTTTTTTATTACATTTTTAATATTTTTGTAGGTTATTTGGAGACCAAGAAGGATGCAGATTTTGGACCGTGGCTTTACATTACTTGAAACTCGCCAAACGCCAGAAATTTAAAGTAAGTCAAATAGTTAATTACTACCTATGTATTATTAATTGACTATATATAATTAGAATACTGTCTAACCATTTGTTTTACTCGCTTGTTTACTGCATCCATTCAATTTTTTAACTCTTATTCTCTTAAGACTATTTGTAGAAATCATAATAATTTCCCATTTTCACAGTAAGTGAGGTTTTCACTTTAGGTATGACTTAATGAAAATATTTTCTTCATTTTAAACTACTTGAAAAATCAAGCTGATCACAGGTCAGAGAAAAGTTAGTTCATTTTATCAATCAGGGAATTCAGTTAAAATCCCCAAAAAGTCGGGAGAAATTAACTAATTTGAAACCTGAAAATCCAATTTTTTCCAAAAAGCAGAACGATTCTTTATTTTCAACTCTAATAGCAAATAAAATTATTTTGTAATGTATTTTTCGAATGAAAATAAGGCATAACTAAAATTATTACTATGCCATTGGCTAAAATAATCGGGGAAATTCGATTTTAAAAAAAAAGGACTGAAAAAGTCAGGGATTTTTTTTTTCTATGTGTTTCTAGCCACTCTGAAAATATACTTACTAAATTGAAATGGCTGAGATTTGATAACAAGATGGCCTACTTTTCAGCTAGAAGGATACTGGTTCCTTCAAAAGTCCCATAGAGAACTGCCCCTGCATGATTAGAAATTAAGAGAAACTACTATTTTGTCGTGAGGCTTTCAAAGGATGCTAAAAATAATTCCTGGAGTCAGTATCTACTTGTTCAGTTTTAATTTGATTGATTTACCCGACTCTGTCTTATGTAATTCGGGACAAGCTATGATTGCTGCTGATCTGGATGTGTCTTCTTCTGCACCAAATAATTTGTATCATTAAAGAATGTTAGATAATGTTTCTTAATGACTTTTGTTTAAGCAATAAAATAAAATGTACTTATTTTATTTTGTGAAAGCATGCATGACACTTAAATAACATTTTATAGGTTGATTCGGATATAAAAGAGGAAACAGCTGGTGAAAATTTTTTTGATCAGCCATTGGACACTGGCTTCGACTTCTTTTGTGATAATGACGTATATAAGGTATTTATATTATTATGCTTGCAAGAACATATTTTGTATTTTTAAAAAAATACATTGGAAAAAGTTTTATATTTAATTAATTTTCCATATTTTGTTTATATTTTAGGAAATTACTTATCATTTTAAAATAAGTATTAGTTAGAATGTTATATTTCAACCAAAATATGTCTTATATCAATTTCTAAATTATATTTTACCCCATAATAAAGCTCAATTTTTAATTTTTATGTAATAGATATTATTGAGATATTGCTACAATACTAATTTTGCAATTGTTAACCAAAAATAAATTAAAATCTTTGGAATTTGTAAATCAAAAGTGCATTGAAATTTGCAAATCCAGAATAAGTTAAATTTTTTTTATCTGCATTCATTGGTAAATTTGCATTTGTCCATTTAAATCAAATTAACTATGTCTTTTTTTTTAGAGAGGAACACCTTCCTAAAATTTTTAAAATATAAATTCTGTCATTAATGTAACTTAATTTAGAAAAATTTTAGTGTGCAAAGTCTGGCCCTAAAATATTGCTGAAGAAAAATTTCTGTACTCATCGAGACGTGTTATGCAATTTAAGGTGTGTAATGTAGGGAAATATAAGAATAAATATAGGGGGTTTTGATCAACTTTTAGGAAAATATATATTTTTAATATTTTATTTTATTTAGTGTTATATCAAACAATATTAATCAGGGCATTGAAAATATGTTTGCATTTTTTAAACTACGAACCTTTTAAAAATCTAGAATCTAGAAATTTGAATTCTCTTGAATCCCCTTGAAAACATAAAATCAATTATTTACCTAATAAATATTTATAAACATTACAAATTTGTATGAGTTTTTTCAAAGCAAACAAAAGGTTTTTAGACAGTATTATTTTTAATAATTTATCAATTGATTTCACATTATTTTTTATTAATGTTCAAAATATTATTGTAAAATTGTTATTTCAGCTGTAATGGGCTCAGTGAAAGTAACCTATTTATCTCTTAAACCATTTTAGAAGTTGCAATTGGACAGAGTACGTCTACACTTAAGCAAACGAACAACTTATACTCAAACGCAGCAGTGTGCAGAGCGTCTTTTGCTTTTAGGTCAAACTGACCAAGCAGTTCAATTGCTTCTTGAAACTGAGTCTGAAAATGATAATTTCTATGAAGACTGCCTAAGGTTGGTGAATTTGAAAGTTTAGTTAGTGATTTTATTGTTAGTCGTGAGTTATTTCTTAATTATTCAAGCCATTTTTGTTTGAATTTTTATTTGTTTACTGAGGTTGATTTCCAAATGTTTGTATTTGCTTCATGTACTTCTCTTTCTGCTGCAATATGTATTGTAAGGAATCAAAGATTAAATCTTTATTCACCCATTATTAATTGTAATCAAGTTCAAAGTTATTGCATTTCAATTTGTAATGCAAAAGCAAAACCCTTTTTGTCATATCGAAAGAAATTTCATTGCCATAACAATCATAAGTATTTAAAAACTTTGCTTGGTCTTAGCACCATATCCAAAAGATAGATTATGATACAAGAAGTCTTTTTAGAAACCAATAGAATTAGGATTCTTTAATTCTTTGATGCAAATAATCAAGCTTATCATTTGTACAACTTTATTTTATAAGAACCAATAAGAACATTATTTTACTTTGTATGAAGATGTGCTTTATTGCAGAATGAATAACACAATGTAAATATTTAGAAATTGTAACATCATAAAAATTACATTTTTGAATTTTCTAACTTTATAACTACATTATTTTTTTTAATTATATGTTCTTAGTTAACACTTGTAAATGTAAGTAAAGTAACAACAATTTGTGCTTAAAGAAATTTTAGGAAGATTTTTGCACTGGATCATTCATCAAAATGGTAACCAAGTTTTGATAATAGCTAGGATTTGGAATTGGAAAAACTAATATCACAAAAATATCCAAATCCAAAACTCACGGCTAATAAACACGTAAATTTTCATTTATTGCAAGTATTAGAACCAGGAAGTGACGCATTTATACCTTGACTGTTGTCTTTGATGCAATCAGGTTTTAGCATGAAAATGCCCCTTACCTTTGTCATGCTTGTGTTGAAAAAATCAAAACCTTTGCTTTTATCCTAAAAATATATTTATTTTACTTGTCCATTACTTATACTTTCTAGAGAACTTATTAAACTAAAAACAATAACATCACAAGTAGTTTCAAACACAAAAAATAGGTTAAGGATAAAACTCTTACCCAATATAGGGGAGAGTCGGGTAGCCCCGACCACTTAAGGAGTATTGCTTATATTTCTGTATAATATTGAGTAATAATCAATATTTTTGTATGTTTCTATTGTTTTATCATCTAATTAAATAATACAAAAAGAATAAACCAAGAAAAAAATAGTTTAACTTAAAAAAATAGAAATTAAAAAAAAACATGTTTTTCAGCTCTTTTCAAAATGTGTCGAGTAGCCCGCCCAGTTGCAAAAATTATGTTTTTTGACTGTTTTTTCAGGTGTAAATGAAAATGACCAATGTATTGACAATAGATAAACTTCATTTATCATTTTTATCACAAAATTCAACCGATTTTTCTTAATATCATGACTACTGTATTCAACATATTTTCAAAACTATTGTTTACCATGTTACCAGCTGCATAAATACTTGAAACTTTGAAAATAATCTTTTTTTAATATAACAATTAATGTCCGATGGCCCATTGACTTGAAAAAATATTCCATACATATGAAATTGACAATGGGCGGAGGTACCCAACACTCCCCTATGTATTATTTTTTCATGTATGGAAAATACCAGAGCCAAGAAATTGCACTTTGATGCCTTGTTTGACACAATTAAAATCTGACATGGCAATGTACACTAACCTTTGTTTTTTATGCTCATTTCTGTTGAAAAAAGCTGATCATATAAGCTTGTTGTTTTATTTTATTAACTGTCCATTACTTATATTAGAGTACTAATGTTTCCTATTTGTTTCGTATTTCAGAGCGTGCCTCATTGCGACTGTTCAGTCGTCTGGTACTTCCCAGTCAATAATCAAACTGGTGTCCACCAATCTGATAGCCAGTGGTCGAATATCAGAGGGTGTACAGCTACTATGTTTGATTGAGAAGGCATCCGATGGCTGCAGGTACTTACAGGGATCACAACGATGGGACCAAGCTGTATGGCTGGCAAAGGTAATTTCACATTTTTGGACATCATGCAGTTCTTCTAATTTAACAAATACATATTCTCCCTTAATTTAGATTTCTAGTACAAAACCTTTTTTTAAACTTGAATGTATACTTTTTTACCAAAATTAATTAAGCATCTATAATATTATAATGATTTTTATGCTTTTCCTAAATCAATAAGTGCTACCCATTTTCAATTAATTTAGATTTTTAGCACATAACTTGCTCTTTTATACAGGGCTGATTGTGCTCCGGAAAAAATCCGGATTTTTCGCTAACCGTGATCCGGAAATTTCCGGAGACCGAAAGTTCAGACGTTTTAAAAAATCCTTGATCGCAAAAGTTTCCGGAAATCAAATTTTCAAAGGTGGAACTTAAAAACACAGTTTATTTTATTTGTTTGTAAGGGAGAGCCAGAAAGATATTTTATAAGCTTATATTCAAGATTAATATTCATTTTTTATCAGTAAATAGTTATTAGAATCATAAAGTCAAGAAAGAAAGACGTATTTGTAAATTTCAATTACTTCTCTAGGTCATTATAGGTATGTGTAAAATTTTAAATATATTTTAAGTAAACTAAGAAATATTGAGAAAGAGAAAAAAACCTTGTTTAAATTTTTTTCGATTTAAACTCTCTTTTTTTTTTTTTTTTTACTCAAGAAATTTTCTGGAATTTTGACTTGGGCTCTGCTTATATTTCAATTAACGCTGATTTTAAATTATTTATTTTTTCCTGAAACAAGCTTTAAAGGTGTAACTGTAAACAAAATAAACTCATGGTTCCAGATAACTTTTGACATTTTTCCACAAAGTAGGCCTCTCATGTTATCCACATTGATCTTTGAGCATATTTTACATAATGAATAAAAATGTCCATTACTTATACTTTTTTTTTGTTCTGTTCTTTAGGTAAATATGAGTCCCATAACTCTGAGTGTTTATTTCTTTCTTAATACATTATTCTTACTTCATGAGACTCATTTAATTTGTTATATTATTGACAAAATTTATTATTTTTAAGACTGGTTCATTATTAGCAATTTATGATCAATATCATAATGTATTTAATGCCATTTGAATTTGTTATATAGTTGCACTTTTCTCTTGCAAGATTAAACTCAATATCCCATCCAATCCATATCCTATAAGAGGAAACTTATTTGTGAATTTTTTAATAAAAGGTTTTTTGATGTTTTTTTACTTAAAACAATGGAAATATTGGATATTATGATAAAGGTGGTCTACAAATTATGTTGTCAACATTTTATAAATTTAAAAATAAATTGAATTCCTAAATATTTTTCAAAAAGATAATTATTTGAATGTAAAGCAAAATTGATCAAAACTCTCTGACAATCTTTTCAAAACATTTTAACTTATTTTTTTTTTAAATTTAATATCAGAAATTTGTTTTCTAAAGTCTGAAATAAAAGCCTAATTATGTCTTATTTGTACTATCATATTACTGTGTTTTGTTTCTACTTTTCATATTTACAGATTAATTATTGTTCTTTAATTCTTTAGTCCACATTATCAGTAGCTGAAAATCGAGAAATTTTGAAACGTTGGGCAGATCACTTACGCTCTTCAAATATCGATCAAAAAGTAAGTTTTGATGAAATATTTATATTAGTTTTTATATAGATATTATGTTTCTAAGCAAATGTATTTATTTTCCTTGGATTAAGGAAAGGTTATGTCAAACAATCACTTTATATTTATGGCACAAGTAGTTCAGAAAACAACCTCACCTACTACAGCCAGGAATTTCTCATCATTTCACTAGTTTGATATCTTTCATCGCTAACCTATTTCTACCTTTTAAGTTAATAGAAATGATACCAAAGTTTAATATAACACTTACTCTGTCTAAATATTTCTTAATACTTTGTTTTTTTAAGTAACAGGTTGTGTTAAGAAATTTTTACAATGCTTATAACTACCCGATTTAAACTTAATTTTCTTATAACTTATCGGACATTTCCAGGTCCCTTTGTCTAAATAAAAACTATAGATTTTTAAAAATTCTCTAAAATTGAATTTTAAATTTCGGTTTTTTTATTGTTTCATTGATAATTTTTCATTTTTTAATGAATTGTAAAATTTTCAACAAAGCTGTTTATGAACTTTTACTCAAGTGTATTTAATGTCTATCACAAACAAAAAAAACTTTTAAATTTTTAATTTAGTTACATACAGGCTGTCACCAAGTCATGAATTTAAAAAAGGGTAATAAAAATCACAATTTTTTCGACAAAGTCCTGATGTTTATTTCCTTTTCAAGCGTCTCGAGAAGTGATAATTCTAACTTTTGCATACCATTATAATATCAAAAGTTATAATTGTCAAATGCAACAAATTACTGCCGAAAAAACAATCGAAACAAGAGGTAGATTTACAACAAAATCGTTGAGAGCCCAGCACGTCAAAAAGTGATGACTGGAATTCTAAATTTACTTGGCATAATAACATCGCAAACTTCATCGAAATAAGGGGAAAACGATCTAAAAAATACATATTTTTGCGATGAAATTGCAGCAAGCCAAACGTGTCCAACAGCAATAACTGAAATTTTAAATCCTGTGTTGTTATAACATCATATTCAAAACATTAAAGTTTGAAAACCGATGTGAAAATGCCAAAAACAATCGGAAAATGGCTTGTTTTTAAGATGGAATCACTGCGAATCAAGCACGTAAAACAGTGCTACTCAAATTCAAAATTCTTGTATTATAACATCAAAATTTGAAGAAAACAAAAACATCCAGGAGTTAAGAAGAAAACGATCTAAAAATGACATTGATTTATGATAGAATTTTTTTTATATCTGAAATTGAGATGTTTAAATTTTATAAAAAATCATTCAATGGATTAATCCATTATAGAGGCAAGACTGATAAAAATAGTCACATTCTGCTGACATCAGATGAGGACAGTAAGGCTTCCTGTAGGATTTGTTTGTTTTTTTAGAATAGATGATTTTTAAAAAATCTATGTACTTTGAATAATTTTTGAATTGTATAATGTACAATAGTTGACAAAAAATTTCGTTTACATATTTTTTAAAAATCTACTGAGTTTCTGTCATTTAATGCTTGCAGCAATGAATGTAAAAATTTAAATTATTAAACTATAATCTGCATATACATTTTAACTAAATCCCTAACATTCATTGTATTCAGAGCCATAATCTACACTATTTACATAATGTTAATATTTTAAGCTATCCAATACACTATGTTATATAAGACAGTTTATATAGCTTAAGCTGCTAAATAATTTATATTACAATTATAATTCACATTATAAATAAATAATAGTTGGTAAAATTTGATTTTCTTCATTTTTCAATTTCAGAATAAGGCACTTTTATCTGTGCTTTCCATTCAGGAATTTTGGACTGTGATCAAGTTTTTGCATTCATTTGGTATGTTTGAAAGAGCAGCTCTGTTTCTTCAAGCCACTTTGGAATTCGGTTTGTTGACTAAAACACCCGATAACTATATCCTTTTATAGATATAGATATATTTGATAAAATTTTATTGTTAACCGATACAGGCTGCTACAAACATTGTGGTCTCAACTCTAAAGGGTAATTTAACTTTCCAAATCAAACAACTTTTAACAATTCAGTATGGGGTGGGAAAATGAACCGTGAGAATGAACGGTTGCTCGTTTGAAGAAAACGAAAGAAACAATTGCGAGCAAAAAATAAAGAAATTTGAATAATGCAAATTTAAACAACAACCACCAATTGAAATGCAAGCTTCAAATCCACAACTGACTAAATATTCCTTGAACTTAATTGTCTCTGAAGTTGATTTGAGTGGATAACTCTCTGTTTGGAAATTGTTCCCATTAAACTCCCCACTTCTGCTGGTTTTCAGTCTTCTACAAAGTAAAAAATAAAACAAACCACTTTAAATGACTTTTGATCTAATAATCGGATCTTCGCGTTCTCTAACTAAATTTTAATGCTTTGAGAAGGGGACATCAAATATGCTAAATAATTAGTGCAGACAATAATTTAAGTCACAAAAACGTACTTTCTCTGAATAACTTTTTTAATGGACTCAGATATGGAGAAAGCCACAATTTAAGAAACTGGGTCCCAATAGTTTAAGGTCAGGAGAGAAGTTCAAAGATTGAACCATTAAATGTTAATTTTATTTTTTGCCTATTTTGTCATATCTCAAGCACTTTTTAAGCGAATTGAAAAAATTTCGAACGCACAATTATAAAATTTGTTTATCCAAAGACGATTCCAATAAATATATTTTTTCTATTATTTTGTTTAATAATACTCGAAAAAAATTATGAGGTAAAATGGGTTCGAATCTCAGCAATGGTAGGTCGATTCGAATTCCGCAACTGGCTTGCGCCAACCACAGTGATGGCGTAAAATTCCTCAGTGCTAGAAGGATTGTAGATTCGAATCTCCTTGCTGTCAGGCTCACCATCGGATAAACCAAGAAATCCAACTCTATTGAAAATCTATGTATATAATCTAAATAACCCTTCAAAATATTAGGTGGCTAGTTGAGTAGAGTGCAGGTGGAAATTAATGTGCAACCATCTCCACATAGTGAGTACCAGGGTTGTTCTAATCTAACATAATGAGCAAAGAGATATACTGTGAAAATTAAGAAAAATTGGTAAACTTCTGGTTCTAAAATTCAACACAAGCTATAAAAAATTAAATTATTGATCAGTATTTCATTTATTTAGGTTATTTAAACTAAAGTGTATTTATTTCAGAAATTGCAGGCAATGTAAAAAACAAAAATTGAAACAATTGATTTTTTCCAAGTTTTCGTTAATTTTAACTTTGATGTACAAACAGAAAACAGTTTTTTTTAATTTGTTGTTTTTATACTTATTATAATAGGCAGCTTTTACGTACTAAATCTTTTCATAATTAAATATTAACTTTTTTTGTCCCGCTCTTGTGTAGGTGACAATGATTTACCTACAGTCACATGGGCACCAAGGTTTCCAAACCCATGCCATGTGATTCCTTTTCACAAGGCTATACAAAGACAATGTTTACTAGCTTTCAACGCTAAATGCACTGCGAGAACTCTTTAGTGTAGCATTAGGAGAATTATTTACACTGTTAAAATACAAAATGTACAGAACAAGCTTAATCACAAATTAGATCTTCATCTTGCACTAAAAAAGCTATACTTTGAACATTTTTAACTAAAAAACAAAAAGTATATATATATAATTTTAATTTTATGCACTATTTTTGAGTCTTTGTTTTGATAATATAAATATTTAAAATGCAACCAATCATTTATATAAACCCTGTATACTAAAAAAAAGATTAGTATCTTTTTGTTTCAAGTTGTCGTTCTTAACATTTCATTACCTCAAGATATAGATGTTATTTTTATGGATTATTCAAAATACTTACTGTCAATCAAAAACAGAAGCTCTGCTATACACTACTGTAAATTGGTATCGGACATAGGAGATGACCTGAGGAAACAATTCCACTTCATTTCTGATGACTCATAAAACTTCACTGGAGTATTGACATTAATTTCAAAGTTGCTAAAACTTTTTATTTTCATTTTATTTATGCTTCACTCAAGATTGATTCCAAATACTGCATTCGGTACTTGTATATGGAATTGCGCTGTAAACTTGAATTGACTCATAGGCAAAAGATTTTTTTTTATGCTACATCAAGGTTGTGGTGTTTAGAACTTTAATTCAAAAATAAAGTTTGGAGGCATTTTAGTGTATAATGAAAATGCTTCAATTGAATGCCAAAAGGAAGAGAAAAAATTGTGAAATTCAAAGTTTTTGTTATTTATTTTCTAGCTAGCTTGAAAATTTAGGTTTATGAAACAAAAATAATACATAATATTCACTAAGTAACATAACATTCTCTTATATCTAGAAAATCAAAAGAAAACTTTGACAACTACTTTAACAAATAGACATTTTTTTTAGTATGAATATAACTTTAACTAATTGACACCTCCTAATTTCTTTATCAGAATTTGTAATCAATTTTTCTTATTAAAAGTAAATTTAGTGTGAGAGGTACAATTTTTAAGCAACACTTCAAGCTTTCTCTATTTTTTGGGGTAGATAAATTATTAGAAATACCCCACAGTTCACATTACCTAGCAAAAATTTTATTTAATCAGGAAATTATTACTTATACTAAGTAAACTTATTTATTTTTATTTCTAAAAAAACGAAATAAAAGTAGAAGTTTAAAACACATGTTTTACTAAATTAATAAAAATTACAATATTAAATTTCAACATTAATTTTATAAAATCATGAGATTCTTGAAATCTTGTGGTTTTCGTTTTCAATTAAATTTTATTTTTACATGATATTTTTGTTTTATAAGGTTTGTAAGTTTATAATTTTTATCTAAATATTTATTATTTATCAATTATGTTTTATTATTATTTGTTCTTTTGTAACAAATGTGAAAAAAATATTTTATGATTTATGCTTATTATTGTCTTTAAATATTTATTATGAGATTTGTTTATTTATGCTAAGAAATTTAAAAATATCAGTGCTCTCCCTCAGCATTTTTAAAAGAGCCGCCCACCCTATTTCCCTTTTGATCTCTATAAATGTGCCCTTCTTATAAAAATAAGTTGCCATCCCTTAAAAACAGTGCCTTTTTATTCATATTCCATTAAAAAAATTATAACTCGCTGTTTAAATAATAATTAAACACTGGTGAAATTATCTGTATTTATAAGTTTACTTCTGATTACTATTACTAATATTTACTTTGTTAGGATTATTCTCAACTGGTTAAATTTTTATAAGTTTCTTTTTTTTGTGGGGGGAGGTATATTAATAGATTTAAGTGATTTTAAAATAAATACTTTTTTTTAAACGCACCTTTGTTTATTTTTTCACAATTTTCAGTTTAAATTATAGAAATCAAGTTAAATATAGCTTTCAAGTTTATCAATAAACCATTTTTTTAGTTTGCTTTTATAAAAAAAAAATTAATGCTTAGAGATGCTCTTTAATTATTTTTTATTAACTACAAGTTTTTATCTTATTTTGATAATGAGTATTACTTTTTGAGTTACAAAAATAATACACAAGGATAATTTAAAAATTGTTGAGGATCAAATTCAATTATTACACATTTGATAAATTTTTATGTTGTTAAGTGAGTGCCCATTCAAAACTCAAAGTTCCCTTTTTAGTGAGACAGCCCCCTGCCTTTTTTATTTCTAGGGAGAACTCTGAATATTGTGTATCATATGTTAATGGAAAAAGTTTCCTGAGAGACCAATTTTTTTTATTTAATTATACTGATACCTACTGGTATATAATTTTTACATTCCGATGTATTCCTAAATTGCTTTACTATCATTCCCAAATTAAAATAATTTTTATTCTAATTTCTGGCAAATTTCAATTTTTTAATTACTTTTTATTCTTTATTACATATTCATTCAGTTTGTAAACAACTTATTTTTTATAGTTTTTCTGAAATTTGTAGATGAACTCTTATTTTTCACAAGTAGATAATTAAATTTTTTTTATTATTTTGTAATTAAATTTAAGAACTCTATTATTTTTACTAATCTTTACTATTTTAATACTATTCTTAGTTTTTTTTTAAATTGAGAACATTGATTCTTTTTTATATGTAAAATGTCATTTAAATATTTGATTTTGTTTTCCAATATCACAAAAGAATATAGTACTAAAAATATTTTTGTTAATAGAAGAAAAAAAAATAGCTCTGCTACAAAATTAGTAATTACATTTTGTAAAATTCCTGTTTGTGAGAAAAGTATTTTTCTATAATATTATATGTACAGTTTTCTAGTCAAAAATAAAAAATTTTCTTTATTTGTCTAAATGCCTTAATTTGTCTTTATCTAACCCACATATCACACTTTATTTTTAGTACTATCAGATAAAACTTTTTATCAGATGTGGACCATTAATATGGAGTTAAAATATGGCTTGAAATTAAATGGGCAAACTTAGATAAGAAGTTATCATTTCAGTTTTAAGTTCATTGCTTATTGCCTTAATCTTATATATTTTGTAACTTTAGGGGGAAAAATCATATTGGCTATTTTAATTGTAAACAAAAAAGATATTTTCACAATTTTGAAACTATTTACCATTTCGTGGAACTATAAACAATGGCTTGAATAATTTTTAAAGCCTAAAAATTTCTTTTAAAAAAAATGCGTTTGAAAGACAAAGAAACCTATTCCTTGTGCAGCAAATTTATAAACTAATAATATTTGTGTCAAAATGCTGCTTCATGGGTATAAAAGTATGAAGTTTTAGTTAATTAATAATTAGCAGTAAATTATTATGCAATCTATAATAATAATTTACTGCAAGTTATTTAAACTTTTAATAAGATTGATATATTAAAAATAGATCAAGAGGTAAAAAAATTTAGAGACTAAAAAATATTTGAAATATTTTTTAATAATATTTCAATTGTAATACAAAGTTTTATTTAAATAAGATTAAATTATTATAATATAATATCAACATGAAAGACTAGGACACTTAGATAGTGAAACTAACCTGAAAAGCCAAAAAGAAATTTAATATTAAAACCTAATTTTTATTGGTTTTGAATCATTTCTAATAAAATATCTTAATTGCTAATTCCAAATCTTTATCGATTAACGTAATCATAAAGGCAATAATGGAATTTTATAATAAATAACACTAAGGTAATTTATTATTATTATTTCAAATAAATACATATTTCATACAAAATTTAGATTTCAATCTATTTTCTAAGTATTATTAGGACTAACAAAACCCATAGGAAAAAACAAGAGGGTAGATTTGGGGATTGTAATAGCCAACAGAACAATAATATATCACTCAGCAGTGAGTGAGTGTTCTTTACCAAATTCTATGAGAAAATGTCTTAAGGTGATAATTTAATGAAAATGTTTTGGAATCTTCCAAAACATGGTCTGCACTGATGACACCATTCTGCGATTTCGTAACTAGAGGATTTTTAGTTAACTTGTTTCAACTAAATAAATTAATTACGGAATTCTTAATATGAAATTCTTTTTCTCCCATTCAACATAAAATACATAGTACACAACTTATCGAATTTAAAAAGTAAAATTGTCAATAAAATTTAACATAGATGGAATGCATAATAATAATCAAAAATCAATTTTATAACAAAAAAAAGACTCTTGTTAGCGCATTGAAAATAAGTCAGAATCACTAACAAGGGAAACTAGGGAAGTGTGACTCGCCAATTTTGAAATAAACTAGTGGGATGTATGCCTTATGAGGAATAATTTTAGGGGGCAACATTCGTTTCGGCCCATAGAAGGTCCTGTGAGAGATAAAAAATAATTCAATATATAGAAAATCGGTATTTTATTACTTCAATGCAGATTATTAGTTATTGTAATTGTCTCATACTCCAATTAATTTGTAATTAATTGGATACTTAATTAATTTGCTAATTAATAAATCAATCAGAAAATTAATTGTTAATTGATTTGCAATTACATACTCCAACTAATTTGAAAAGTTTTTTGGAAAAAAAATTTGACGTAAATTTTTTTTAAAAATTAACCTAACAGGTTTTTCTGAAAAACAACAGATATATAAAATTTTCGAAATCAATTTCGACAATAAATATGCATTATATAGTACGTGAAAGCACCACAAAATTAATTGGAGTATGAGACAATTACAATAACTAATAGTCTGTATTGAAGTAATAAAATACCGATTTTTCTATTTTTTATCTCTCACTGGACCTTCTAGGGGCGGGAACGAATGTTTCCCCCTAAAATTATTCCTCATAAGGCACACATCCCACTAGTTTATTTCAAAATTGGCGAGTCACTCTTCCCTAGTTTCCCTTGTAAGTAAATTTCACGTTATGGGGATCACCTAATATAGACCAAAACAATACCAAAATTCTAAATTAACATTTGGAAATTTAGATACCAATTTTGGTAAATAAATATAAGAAAATGATGGAAATGTACAAATTGATCTTTATAATTCCATAGTGTTGACCCCTGTTAATAACTAGGATAATGCTTTGTCAATTAAATTTTAAATTCACTTGTAGGGTAAGAAATATTACTTGAAAAAGAGTAACTGTTAAAAGTAACAGCCATTTGTTATTTTATCAAAAAATAAATAAGAATTATAATTTGCAGATAAAAATTCTACAGCAGAATGACTTTTTAACAATGGAAATGTTGAACAAAAGTAAGAATCACAGATGAGAAAAGTACCTTTGAAGGGCCATGAAATAATTTCATAAATTAAATTTAAGAAGGATGTTCTAGCACTAAATTTTAGATCAAAAAAATTAGTATATACTTGCAAAAAAATTTAATACTTTTAAGTACTAGAATTCATTCAAAAAAAATTTTTTTTTAAAGAAAACATACATGTTCTAACAAATTTTCCCTCTTATCAGTAATTGATTTAGGAAACATATATATATATATATTGTGAAAAGTAATTATTGAAATTCAAAATTCATGAATTGTAATACGAGGGTTGCTATTTATATTTCTAGCCTTGGCAACAGTAAGTGTTGCTAGGCGACCGCAGACGATTTTAATCGAAAGTTTGATATTTTTAAACATAAATTCAGCAGATGATTTACCATTATAGCTTCATTTGTGTTGTTGACAGTAAATTGAAAAGTTCTTCTCTTTCAAAAAATGGAATTGAATTGTGAACATTTTCGTGTCATTATTTTTCATAACTTTCGACGAGGATTGTCAAGACAAGAGTGCTTCGATGAACTTAATTCTTTATTCTGCGATAAAGCGCCATCCTACAGCAACGTAAAAAATTGGTATAACGAATTAAATCGTGGTCGATGTTCCATCCAGGACGAATCCCGTGCAGGTCGTCCAAAATCCGTTGTTGTGCCAGAAAAGATTGATGCTGTGCGTGAACTGATAAAGCAAGATCGTCATGTGACATACCGTGAGATAGAGGAGTCTTTGGACATTAGATGACTAGCATCAATAAAATATTGCATGAACATTTGAGCGTAAAAAATTTTTTTTCGCGTTGGATCCCGCATAATCTGACAAACTCTCAAAAAAAGGCTCATGTCGATTGGTGCAAGGAAATGTTGGAAAAATACGTTCAAGGTACATCAAAGGCTGTGTATAACATCTACACAGGTGACGAATCATGGATCTATGCATATGAGCCCGAAACAAAACAGCAATCAACTGTATGGGTCTTCCAAGACGAGGCAAAACCAACAAAAGTTGTTCGAGGAATAAGCACATCGAAACAATGCCTGTTTCTTCGGCATTAACGGTCATGTGGCAACAGTGGCGTTAGAGCAACGCAGGATGGTCAATTCTGAATGGTACACGAGCATTTGTTTGCCAGAACTCCGGAGAAATTCGAAAAAAGCAGAAGAACAGGCGAATCATTCTTCATCATGACAATGCGAGCTCTCACACATCGACTCAAACAAAGGCATTTCTGACGGAGCGAAAGATCGAACTGATGGGTCATCCGCCGTACAGCCCTGATTTGGCACCCAATGACTTCTTCTTATTCCCACACATCAAAAATAAATTACATGGACAACGATTTTCAACCCCCGAAGAAGCGGTTGATGCATTCAAAACGCAAGTTTTGGAGTTACCTCAATCGGACTGGAAAAAGTGCTATGAAAATTGGTCCAAACGCATGCAAAAGTGTATTGATCATCATGGAGAATATTTTGAAAAACAAGAAAACCAATTTCGATCCTACATATTTGTTTTTTCATTATTAGACCAGAAATATAAATAGCAACCCTCGTATCATATTAAAAATTAGGTTTCTTAAAATCGTGCAGAGTTTCGCAGCATAATCGTTGAAAAGGTGATCGAGAAGCAAAATAGATTAACAATGGAATCGGTTCAATTTGAGCGCATTAAAAAGTGATTACTCAAATTCACAGTTCAAATTTTTTTTATTAAGAAAAAAAAAATCACTGTGTTCAGAAGCTCCCAAGGGCCGCAGGTTGTCAACACAATTCATGTCAAAAAACATTGCTAGTAGTATCCCTATAGTCTCCTTTTCCTGCAAATAGTTGCTTTTTCAGGCAAAAAAAGCTGCCATAGTCTCCTCAGGCCGAAAATAGTTTCATTTTAGTGGCCTGTGGAAACCCCAACCAAGCTAATTTTTTTTTCTTGCCAACATCAGCGATAATAACTAAAAATGCGAAGTTTGAATTGTATTTGCATAGATGAAATATGTGTAATGATCGGAAAAATAGGAGGGGCAAAGATTTTGACTTAAAAAACAAAATGAAGGTATTAAGTTTAAGTGGAATTGCCCAGTATGAACTTACCACATTGATAAATTGTGGATTTTCATATTAACTTTTAAGCGATGCACAAAATCTTCATTGGTGAAGTGCAATTATCCATATATTTGTCCTGAATCCACTACAATTATATTTTTTTAAAGGATTGTCAGAGTGTTTATTTTTTCAATGCATTTCTTCATAGCGCAGATATTTTAATAATGCCCAAATTAATTTTGAAGTGATACGTAGATACTTGGTATCTCATGAAAGTGAAATTATCATTTTTAGTTTCAGACATTTTGTTTTAATTGTTAAAATACTCATTTATTTAACACCTCAAATTCAAGTAGTTGATTTATATCTAGATAAATGGAACTCCTATTAAATTCAATAATTATTTTACAAAAGGAATGTATGTATATTCTGCTCATTTAAATAAATTTTTAAATCTAAGAAAGAATTAAATTTACTAAATATCATTATTTGATGAAACATACTCATTGCTTAAATATAAAAACAGAGCAAAAGTAGCAGGCAAATCTTATTTATTTATCTTAATCACAATACATCATCCTACCATCGACCTTTTCCGACCTCGCTGACGAACTTCTTCTAATTTATCAGCTACAGCTGAAGATTGTTTACCAAGTGTCTTTAAATACTGCTGAAGTATTGCAGAATAGAATTTTTCAGAGTTTGGGTGAGAACTCGAAATAGCACGTTCTAACACATACAAATCAACAGCTTTATCTTCAATCATAACGTCTCTCTTTGACAAACCAAAATCAATAAAATAAACATCAAAAGAACCCCCGGAAATATCATCTAAATGGTCTTTTTTCAAAAGTAGATTAGAGGTTGTAAGATCGCCATGAACCAATTCATTTTTATGCATTTTAGAAATACCTTCACCAATTTTCTGGGCTAAAGGTGTTAAGGTATTAATTCCATCGATTCCATGTTCCGTTTGAACAGATTTTAAATATTCTTTGACAGTTATTGAGCCGGTTATTTCTTGAAGTATAATAGAGCGAGCCTGTAAGTCTGCAAAATAAATAGCAGGGCACTTTATACCAATTTCGTGACATTTGTTGAGAGCTCTGACTTCAGCGCGAATGCGCTCCGATGTGAGTAATTTATCAAGATCGGGATGACGATACTTTTTAGAAAATCGTTCTTTTAGAATAGAAGGCTTCTCGAGAAATGTACCAATATAAATTTTTGCCTCTGAACCTTGGTTTTGCACCGTAAAATTTTCTTTCAGAGTTAAGTCTTTTGAAAAATTGTAGGTAAGTAAAGGCTTTGCCATTGTGAAATCACGAAACTAGTAATTAAAATCAAGTGAGGCAATTAAAATTGAGAACTTTTAAAATATATCTCCTTATAACTTATAATATATATTTATCCAAAAAGTAAATGTTCCTCACGTTTCTCTCATGTTTACAAAATGATAACAAACATGTTGAGTGGTTGATTTAATTGAAATCCGAGTGAACCTACACTTTTCGCTTGTAGCCTCTATTTTTAAAGAATAAATTGGTTGATTGATTGAAACTGCTTTTAGCTTACACTTAAGAACAAAAGCTTTTAGCTTCCACTTAAGAACTTACACTGACAAAAAGTAAAGGATTGGATTTGTCTTTGAACTCGGCTGAAGCAGATTTTCTCACGAGTTTTTTTTTTTTTACTATTAAGATTAGTCTCGCAGTGGACTGATCACTTAGACACGGTTCCCAGCAGATCACCGAAGTAAAGCATCACTGGCTGCGGTCAGTGTGCGGGTGGGTGACCACTTGGATCAGTCTGCGTAGGGACCGAGGGTGTGCGGCATTGATCCTCGTTAAACAGTGCTACCGTAAAGTGCTCAACTTCGCGTGCAGGTCGCTGGGCCTCCGAAGGGGGGTTGGTGCCATCCCCTCTGCAGAGGATCAAGATTGTGATGGCATGTCTTCGAATCATCCTCAGGGATGCTTCCCAGACCGACGCCAAGTCCATTGTGCAGCTCTAGTGTGACGTAAATGATTTACAACAACAACCATATTAAGATTATATTAACCATATTATATTAATATTTCCTTAACCGATTTTTTTTTCACTGTGCACCATTTTAATATTATTTGACACTTTTATGTATACTTTTTATTTCACTAATTTTATTTTTCTGCTAGTTTTAATGGTCCTGAAGACACTTATAAGTTAACACTTTCTGTTGAAATTTTTTTTAAAATAAACTTTTATTTTTATTTAAATTTTAAACTGTATAAGTAGCAATTCATTTGCAGTAACCATTCTCTGCTGAGAAATTTTCAAAATACGTTAGTTTTTTTAATTCCAATTTGTAACGTTTACAAGTTAGACATTTTGAAACCGTTTAATTACCACTTGAGATTAATCATATTTTTTTTATTAAGGATTAAAGTTGCACGCTCTGTAAATAAAATACAAAGAATTATTTTTCATACGCAAAACTACTTTTGTGTCATAATGTATGTAATTTAAGCATATTTCTTTGAAAATGATACCACATTTTATAAAATTACTAGGCTTGGCCTTAAATAGGTTAATTTTTTTATAGATATTAAAGGAAAATTTAATTTTATGCAAACGTGCTTATTAAAAAAATACATTATATTCTTTCATGTTCATAAAAAAAAAACAGATTAATGATTCAAATTTGAAACATCAAATCAAAAACTTTTAATGGTACCAAAGAATATTTTCCGACTAACAAATATTTAAACCAGGTTTTGTTTACCACAGTGTAGTACAGGAAGCAAAAGAAAGAAAAAACAGAACATTATAATAATAAATAAATACGTGGGTGTACTTGCAATATAAAGAACATGGTTTTATATAAGCGAACGGCAAAAGTTTGGGCCACTTAATATGAATTCCAATATTTTTTTTTTTTTTTTTTTTCTTTACTTAGTTCGACGCATTTTGTAACTTTTAATGCCAATCGAAAACTTTTCGCACGCAATAAAAAACTAGCTTATACAAAGATAAACTTAAGCAATATTAAATCTGAAGGTGATTATTCTCCTCCCCCCCCCCCTTTTTTTTTTTTCGTCTTTTTTCTTTTCTTTTTTTTTTTTTTTTTTATATATATATATACACGAACTTGGGTCTCAAATTTATCCATAATATAATGTGAATTTGATGTTATTAATGTTAATACTTTTTGTAGAAAAAATACTCCTATTTCGTCTCAAAATTTAATTTTAATTTAAGTTTTTCATCCAAGTTTCGGCACATTTTTTGATAAATTTGGGTAATTTAGAAACAAGACGGAAATATTAATTTCCAAGATAATCAGCAATGACTAGATAATTGCAAAGATCTGAAATTTTATGTTGAGAAACAAATATTAATTTATAAAATAATTTGTATGTTTTGTAATTTGATATACATTTAAAATAATTAAAAGAATTTCTAGGAAACTAAAGTAAAATTTCTTTTTCTCAACAAATATCTGCCGAAAAACAAGCAGTACAACTTTTTATTCTCATCTGACTTATTTAAATATTTATTTTTGTAATTTCCATTCCGCGTAGGTTTTCATTCATTTATTTATTTCGTATATAGTTTTGTAAACCTATATTAGTCTGAGTAGGGAATACTTAATCTTTCCCAAAAATTATTTGATAGCAATATTCATATTCCTCCGTTCTTTTGTTAATGTATTTAATACGAGGTCATTTTTAATTTATTTTAAACGACTATTTTTAGGATAATAAGCTTCATAAATATTTTATTGCATATTCTGTTCATGCGACCTGGTATTATGAACGATTTTATATAAGTATAACGAGTGAATAAAGTAAGAATAGAGAATGAAGCCAATAAAGAAGAAAACCAATCAATGGATCAGTGAATATCAGCTAACGAGTTGCTAAATGCATAAAAATGTTAACTTTTAAATCGTGTTACGACAGTCGATGACAAAAATTTTTCATTTTTCAAAATTTTTTAACAAAATGATTATATATTGAATGCAAAGTACCTTTAAAATAGTATTTAAGCATGTACAGTTATAAACGCGATTTCAAATATCTAAAATATGTTGAGTATAAAAATGCTATGAAATTTAACCAAATCGCATGAAAATTGA
This sequence comes from Parasteatoda tepidariorum, assembly GCF_982258835.1. Lineage (NCBI taxonomy): Eukaryota > Metazoa > Arthropoda > Arachnida > Araneae > Theridiidae > Parasteatoda > Parasteatoda tepidariorum. The sequence continues at coordinate 38,564,928 of NC_141758.1, read as the reverse complement.
ATAAATGATCGTATTGGAAAAATTTTGTTTAAAAACGCACAATTTGAAGTTTGCAAAAACTTATTAATTAAGCATTTTGCATTGCAGGTCAAAATGTGATGAAATTTTCATTTATTACGAGTTATATTGTGGGGCAAGGGAGACTGAAAACACTTCGCTTTTGATTAATATTAGAAATTATATTTATTTGTATAGCTTAATATTTTGTATATAGCTTATTTTTAAATAAATTAACTTACTTCATAAAGTTTAAAAACAAGTGTTTTATAATATCAAAATAAATCTGATTCTTAATTCAAGTACTGTTTTCGTTATTGTTTGTTTCAGACTATTTTAACTGGTGTTTTTTTTTCCAGTACAGATATGTTAATTGAACCTTTTTTATTTAGTCATTTACGATTTCTTTTTATTTAGGACGTTAAGTAGTACGAAACTAAATAACTACTTTTATTCACGTTTTAATAACATTTCTTATTTATTTTTTTTTTTAAAAATTATAGAAAATAATTTAAAACTGATTTTGATCGATCAGTCGAGTTTTTCTTAAAGATAATCCCAGTAATGCAAGATCGTCTTAAATAAAAATACACATGACAAATTATATTAGCAAAACGAGCAAGATTCAATCCATGGCACTAACACCATGAGTTAAGAGTAGTAACATCAAGCACAATTTTTCCTATCGCATGTTAAAAAGTATAGCAAAGCAAGCATAAGTTTTAAATACAAAACACTTACCTCAAAAGTTCAACTTTGTTCATTTCTCCTTTTGCTTTTTCGATTTATTTATTATTGCGTTATTAGAATTATATACAATTGCAGCTTGTCCCGCGGTAGACTGATTCTAAAGACACGGTTAACAGTAGAACACCGAAGTCAAACATCACTGGCTGCGGTCAGCAAGAGGATGGATGACAACTTTGATCAGTTTGCGAAGGTACCGAGGGTGCGTGGTATCGATCCTCGTTAAACTGTTCTTACCTTAAATAAGTGCTCGACTTCGCGCAGATCGTCGGGCTACCCCAAAATCGAGGAGCCATCCCCTCTGTAGAGGATCAAAATTGCGATAACATGTCTTCGGATCAACCTCAGGAATGTTTCCCGAACCATCGCCAATAGCTCATTGTGTAGCTCTAGTGCGACATAAATAAAGTACCTACATTTGCAGGCTTGTGTGATCAATTTAGGCATATAAACCTCTGTTAAGGAGAAGGACAGGTAGAACAATTCAGAGAAAGGCATCACATCCAGAGTTACCGCGGGATTTGAGCCCGCTAACGCCACGCTTCGTACAGCGTTTGGCGGGTGACACCTCTTTTATTTATTCTGAAGGATTTACTTATTTATTTAATCGTGCACATACATATAAGCTTGTATGCTTAATTTTATTAGCACGATTATTCGCTATCCGTTTTTCTACTTGACAAAAACATATAATTCAGAGAATGACAGCACGAAGACACATCCAGGGCTATGCTACCGCATATAGGGTTAAGAGCCTGCTACCTTTACGTTACAGAGTGTTATCGGACTATACAGCTCAGCCAGGGAGGTTCTTTAATCAGAAGGAGAGTAGCGGTAATATTGTTTAATTGCAAAAATTGAAATTTTAATTTAGGAACTATAATTACTTTTTAAAATCCAAACTCCTTCAAGTAGTGTCCCGCAGTGGACAGATCATTAAGACACGGTTCCCAGCAGATCACCGAAGTCAAACATCACTGGCTGCGGTCAGTGTGCGGGTGGGTGACCACTTGGATCAGTCTGCGTAGGGGCCAATTTTCAAGAACTTTTAAGATCTTAATCACTTGGCCATTATAAGTATTAATCTAAATTTAGTAATAATTATTATTTGCTTTAATTTAAGGAAAATATTCAGTTTGAGTGGGAAAATTTCAACGAGGACCCTCGTTAAGTTCTTGAAAATTGGTCCCTACGCAGACTGATCCTCGCAGTAGGGTCCTCGTTAAACTGTTCTACCGTAAAGTGCTCAACTTCGCGTGCAGGTCGTTGGGCTACCAAAGCGGGGGTGCTACCCCCTCTGCAGAGGATCAAAATTGGGATGGCATGTCTTCGGATCATCCTCAGGGATGCTTCCCAGACAGTCGCCAATAGCCCATTGTGCAGCTCTAGTGCGACGTAAATGAACTACAACAACCTTTAAGTGGTAGTAATATTTTATTTACGTTACACTAGACATCTGAGAACATGTCTGAAAATGAACCGAAGACATGCTGTCACAATTTTGATCCTCTGCAGAGGGAATAGCTCCACTGATTTGGTACCCCTATGACCTGTGCCCGAAATTGAGCACTTTACAGTAGAACTGTTTAATAAGGGACGATACCGCAATCCCTCGGTTTCTTCACAGACCGATCAAAGTAGTCACCCACCCGCACACTTCTCGCAGTCAGTAACGTTGCCATAGAGGGCCAAGACCTACTGTGCCTATCTCAGTGTTCTTGACCTTGGGCACTGGGGTGCAAGAGCAGATATTCCGATTGGGTGGTCAACCGAACGCGGAACCCTCAGTTTTTAATCCCCAAGCATACTTGGTACTTATTCCATCAACCCAGCGAAGGGATGAAAAGCTAAGGCAACTTTGCCCGGCACGAAAGTCGAACCCAGGATCTGGTGGCATGAAATAAATAATAATAATAAAATAAATAAATGATCAAGGAAAGAAAATAACTTATCAACACAGATCATGTGAATTCATCATCATCAACAGCACGCCAATATGGCACGTCTTTCTTCTTTACTAGTATAGTATAATTCCGATTCTGTCTGATAGAAAACCGAAGTAATTTCGAGGTACCTATTTTCACCCCACTACCAGGTCTTATCGCACTCTTCCCTATACCATATTCATACGAGAGAACAGTATTAAGATCGCCACCATGTGATCTTGGGCCGTTATAGTCAGAAAGACTCGTGTCTTATGCAAGGGCGCCGACAGAATAATATAAAAGGGGGTGCAACCCTCTAACAAACTACCCCCCCCCCAAAAAAAAAGAAAATTTTTAAATATTCTGTTATTACATTTTGTTTTGTTATTACACATACTTTCATCTGTTAATTTTTTTCAAGATACATTTCTTCATTGTTAACAAGATATTTAAAATAAAAGTACGAATTTCTTTTACTTGCAAATTTTGACACGAGAAACTGTACTGATGGCGCTGGCATATACTGACTTTGAAACACAAATAACTAAAAACAGTAGTTTCGTATACTAAAGTGTTTGTGCAAGCTTAACATTGGTATTTATTGCGTTGATGAAGTTTTACAGTTGTGAGAAGTCAATCTGTTTTATACACCTTTGTTAAACTAAATAACTAATAGAAAATATAATATTATTTATATTTTATTAAATAAAATTTAAAAATATAGCTCAGATATCTGCCAAGTTTGTGCATGCTCAGTGTGCATGAGAAAAGAATCAAAGATGACTCAGAATTCATTGAAAAAGTTATAAACAGCTTTGGACAGCAAACAAGACGATTACAATTCTTGTTTGATTAAACAATTTTTTAATTGTTATGAATCAATAATTACTTAATTATTTGTTTTGGAATAAAAATATTTTTAATAAAAAAATTTGTAACAAAATTGTTTTTCTGTATCTCTTTAATTGTTTTTAAAAAAAAAGCCAGGGGGTGCAAGTGCACCCTCTTGCACCCCGCTGCCGGCGCCCTTGGTCTTATATGATGTCATGGGCCGTAAAGAGGGAATCACGCGATGACATATATTGTTGACATATATGACATATACATATATAGATCATGGTCCTAAAGGCGTTAAAAAAGTTTCAATGGTTGCAGTGTTATCCTCATATCATAGAATTAAAAGAGTATCAGAAAATAAAGACATTAAAAATTTTCTCACACTTCTTACATTTGATATTTGTATACCGCTGCCTCTCAACGTTTAAGTACCAATTGTCAAATTTAGACGCAACATCAAACTCTGTGGAGGAGGTCGATTTGTTGAAATTCCGAGCAAATCATGAAGTTGCTCAGATTTCAAAGAATTCCTGTAAGCTGTCTTCAGTTTATTGTGGCAGAGGAAGACGTAATCATTGGTAGAATGACACAAAAATTTTATGATTTGGAACACATCCAAGAATCTTTTTGACCATTCTTCACCTTTAAACTTTTCAAGCATTTGAGTAATGAAACTAAGTTAAACTTGAAATTTTCCCACTCAAACGGAATATTTTCCTTAAATTAAAGCAAATAATAATTATTACTAAATTTAGATTAATAGTACTTATAATGGCTAAGTGATTAAGATCTTAAAAGTTCTTCGAAAATTGACACACTAAAACACCAGGAAAAAAGCAAAACTTGCTTTAATATTCTAATTTATTTTGTATTTATTCGGAATTTAAAACTAATTTATTCAGCTTGCAGACGAAAACTTATAGACTATGAAAGCTAAGCAAACAATCGATCGTTTGGTTAGATAGGAAAAAAGCCATTCGTTTCAATTAATAAAGAATATATCAAGAATATATCAAGGTCTGCATCTGTTTAAATAACTGATATTATGCGTGAAAGGAAATTGAATATTTTTGTTCATCGTTACCTATGTTTTAAAACAAAAAAAAACAGGTGATCAACTGAGCCGTTGTTTTTTTTAAAGAGGTGTAAGTCTATTAGGATTTAAAGAATCATTAATTATTTTTTATTATTTTACGATTTTAATAATCATTATTATATTTTAAAGTAAAATAAAATTATGGTGTTAAAAACAACACTCAAATTTATTAACTTTCGTTAATATTTAATTTATAATACTCTTATTGGCAATATTTGATAATATTCACTTCAACACCAACCCTTAAATATCTAGATATATGAAAAAATAAAAAATGATAGAATTTTCTAATAGTTAAGATGTTTTTTTTTAAATTATACAATAATGTTTAGTTGAATTCTAACAAAAGGTGAAAGAACACGCTGAATTTTAACAGGAGTTTGTACTTTGCTATATTATATTCAAATGGAGTTGAAGATTAATATTGAAGTTGATGTTGGAGTTGATATTGAAGAGCCATAAAATAGTTTTTAGTATCATATAAAACTATTTTATCCTTTTATTTTTGTTTTATAAATTTTTTTAATTTAGTCTAAAATGTTTTGAGTAATTAAAAGTTATCTATTAAAGTGATCAAGATAATCTAATTTTCCAGTAACGCACGTAACACAATTTTGCATTTTTTTCCGTAAAAACTTAAGTAAGACAGAGAATTTTAAAATGCTTTGTTTTATAAATTAAGAAGGCGAGATATTCAGTTAAAACTCCCAAAAGTTATAATTTAAAAAATTTATTTTATTCAATGTAACACACGTAACAAAAAGTTACGCGTGTCACTGTTACGTGTGTTAAAGGTACTTATACACTTTATTTATTTACTATATTTCTATATTATTATATTAATGAAAAAGTGAAATCATGTCCGCGCATTTTTCATAACCGCCGCACAACTTCAACGCCAAAATCACAAATAAAGAATTGTAAGATTCAGGCTTTTTCTGTAATTTTTGTGAAATCATGTCGGTATAAGCATTAATAAGACGATAATTTTGAAACTTCTGGGAGTTGTTTTCCTAAACTTCTATTTGTTATATGTTCATGTATAAGTGGAATACTTCAACTGCATTATTCAAATTATTCTAATATAGATAAGTTTGAAATAGTGTCATTATCTGAAGCTAAAAGAATAAAAAGTTGATGAAAAAAGAAAAAAGCATCGCATCTTGCATTTCAAAGGCAAGAAAATAAAAGAATTGAATTCTTACAGAAATAAATAAAATGTGTGTTCTTTAGAAGAAGAAGCATAGGGCCAAAGTGGGAAAAAAGGTGTGAAAATGCAAACGCAGGATATGGAAGAATTTACCCCGACCCGCCCTTATTTAGGGCATACGGGTAAATGTTTATTAAAATAAAAATAAAAAAATAATAATCCAGAGAACAGTACAAACATAAATTACATAAAATACACATCAGACATGGCAACAGCCCATAAACATGGCGGGCGTAGAACAGCTAAAATCATGTAAGGTGATAAACATTAAAACAGCAATATATTAAAAAGTGTCAATTAAAAGAATAATTTAAAAGAGCAATTTAAAAGATAAACGTGCGAAATTTACAAGAGAACAAAATTGTAAAACATTTAAAAACATTACTTTTAAAACCAATTAAATAGTACAAAAGTAAATAACAATAAAATTGGAGCAAGTAAAAAAAGAAGAGTTTATAAAAGACATAGTAAAAAAATGAGACACCCAAGCTGGAAGGAACAAGTTCCGAGACATTAAAGACCGTCTCCCATTACATCCTCTAAAGTTTGTTTAATAATCTTTTTTATGATATTTCTACAAGTCAGGTTAGCATAGCATTGATGTTTGCCAATATTATTAAAGTTATTGCCCCGGATTGTCTGGAATTGAGAACAATTCATTAACAAGTGATCAATAGATTGATATTCACCACAGTAATTACATTCTGGAGTTTTGTGGAATAATTTATATTGGTGTTCTCCAAACTCTCCGTGGCCTGTTAAAAATTGATTGAGATAGAAGTTTGCTTGTAGTCTATTTAATTTCGGGTCTTTAAAAAATTTGAATGTCTGTCTCCCTTTCTCGGAACTCCGCCATTCCAGCCCCCAGCGCTTCATGCTATATAATTTAACCTGAGTTTTAATTTGGGCGATGGAGCTTGGGACCTCAAGGGCAACTTGGCAGAGATCGGTGGCTTTCTTAGCTGCTCGATCCGCCTCCTCGTTGCCTTGAATAATAACGTAACGCAGTAAACGCAGGATAAAAGAATAGAAGAGGAACATAAGTTGAATAATGATAACAGCATATTGAATTTATTAAAGACCTCAGTCATTAAGAAAAACAGTTCGCAAATCATTTAAAAGTTAACCTTTTTTGCCAAGAAAAAAAATTGCTGTAGTATCTGTGTTAGCAAAGCGAGTTAGACTTGAACTTTCAAAAAAGATTAATAATAATGTAAAACGTTCATCACTAAGTATTTCAGAGGAACTTAAATTACAAATAAATTAATTTTTCTTCAGAAGTGTGATTGTTTATACTATATTTGGATTGAAACAAGAGTTGGTTGTTTATGATTGAGTTGGTCTGGATTGTCAGAAAAAAAACTTGCAACAAATCAAAGGAACTATCTAACAATGTTTCTAAAATGCCGCTTTTTATCAGTTGCATCCTGAGCATTCAGTTTCGTTTTCAAAATTTTGTGGTTTATGACCGAAAAATGTCTATGACAATACATGGTGATGGTGAAAATATTTATGTAAATCAAGCGAAAGAAATCTTGGATCTAATTGTTGGGAGGGTGCATGTGATATTTACAAAAATGGCTCATTGTTTGTTATTGGTTTCTAGCTATCTTCTATTGTAGTTTGACAACGTTGGGAAAAAGATAACAATTGTCACATAAAAAAATATGACGGCAAATGTGCTGGATGAATTTTTTGAAATTATTCTTGAAAACTGGACTAGCATTCAATAATACGTAAGAGTTTAAAGAATCCAAGATGATGCTTTCCAACAAGACATATCGAGCAGTAAAATCAGGGTAGTTCAAGTTGACTTTGCAATGGCATATTCTTGAGTGAATATCAGAACAAAGTTCAATCAATATTATGCTTCTGAGCCTCTGTTCAATTATTTACAGCAGATGTTTCCTTAGACGATACTTTTCCTTCATTCTCAATATTCTCTGCTGGGAAAGACAAAGGTAAAAATAGTGTCTGTACTTTTGTTTAAAGATTAATTGAGAAGCTGTTTCAAAATTCATATTTTGTTTATTAAAATATTTCGGACGATAAACTAGCAGAAATCCTCTATAGTGATGAGCCAAGTTCAGAATTTAAAAATAAACATATGGTTGAGTTATTTCATCTTTTGTCAATCAAAATATAAAAAAGAAATGCTTTGGAAATATTTTACCATATTACTTGGCAGAAATGTATTGTATGAGATAGGTGTGCAGTGCAAAATCTTTAGTGTTGTTATAAAAAGTTGAGTTGTTATACAGTGTTGCTTGCAAAGCTAACCAATCAACTCATGCCTGCCTAATACATATTAGCCAAAATGAATTAAAGATATTAATTGAAAATATCAATCCAATGCAACGGTGATACAAAGCATAAAATCTATGCACAAGTATTTAGATACTTGTATAACATGCAAAGTCAGTTAGTCCGTTTATGTCCCCTCCTGATGTATTGTAGTCGGTAGAGCGCATATAACTGAAATTAAAACAATGTGAAATGTGCTCAATCTCGGTGCATTATTGACGCAAATGACGCTTGTAAACTTAAACTACAATATTTGCAGAAAATAATTGGAAACGATGCATATTTTATGTTTCCTGACAGAAATGATTTTGAGGAAATAGATGTGCCATCAATTTGCTATGTATTACTCACTAAACCAGTATAAAGAAGAGGTGCAATACTTGACAGAGGTGCAATACTTGACGAAATGGAATAGAAAGAACAGTTGATAACGTTAACAAATGTCACGTTTCAAACAACCCACGACACGTCACTTGAAAGTATTCCATTGTTTTTTAGCCAGAGTTTTTTAATTTAATTTTCACCTTCGTGCCTTTTTAATGTTTTTACAAAATATTAACTTGAATTTTAATTTTTTTTGAAGATCAATTCATTTATAATTTCTGCATCGTCTACGATTTTGATATGAACATAAATCCTGACGAAAGTAAAGGATTTTGTGACGAATGAAGAAACGTATATTGATTGGAATATTGAAAACCAATCCAGCCCATTAGATGACAAAAGGATGAACATCAATTTATACAGTTTTTGCAACCCATAATCAGAAAAGTTGAGACGTTTGTGAAAGTCTATCGAGGAAAAAAAACATTTGACAAATGGGCGATCTAGTGATCGCAATAATGCCATATCATTTTCTCTCTTTTGTAATCAATCGGAGTTATAATTATTGTCTTTGTTCTTACATTATTTTTATTATTACTAGAGGGCTGTGCCCCCTGATCGCTGACGCTCGTCAACCCCCGAAAATTGCTACGCAATCTTATATGGTTTGCTTCGCAAACCAAGCTCGCTTCGCTCGCTACTAACTTAGCTACATTGTAAATGCACAAAATTCTAAGAATTCAAAACAATCATTCAAATCCATATAAAAACTTTTTTTTTTAAAAAAATTACATCTTTTTAGTAAATACTAAGTCATTAAAATAAATTTGAATTCAAATAAATAACATGTAATTCGTTAAACCTATTAGAAATGTGCAATAGTATAATTCGTGATATAAATCAAAAATCGTCAAATAAATTCGTAATATATAAATTCGTGAAAAAAAAAGCGTTTTCGTCAAAATACTAAAATAGAGATCTATAGACAAAGACTACTCACTTCTGCCTAGCTTAATAGTATGAGATTGCCGCAACTGATGCTCTCTGGTTATTTCCGTTTCCGCTATATGCTGAGCCACCTCAGCTAGATTTGGCATGTGACATTTTTAGCGGCAATCATTGGTCGATTCGCCGTGTAAGAGAAATGGTAACGTAAACAAAACAAAGCAAACGTTGCCACCGGCGGAAAAGAAATACAGCCAAAATTTGGGAGCCACGTAAGAGAATTATACTCGTATATATTAGATTATTGTTGATTTTTAAAAGAAATGTGAGAACAGGGAGATTTTAGTATCTTACGTAAATATGACTCATACCCCCTTTCCATATGCTTACGTATTGTTTGAACGAAATTTTATAACTCATGCGCACTTTAAAAATCTTCATAATTAAATACGGAGGAAGCATTTAATAATGAAAAATTTTAAAGTGCAGAGAGGAACAGAAATCTTGGCTGAAAGTCTGCTTTCTGTTCCGTTCTGCAGACGGAAGCAGTCATAAGCGGACAGACTGCTAACATATGTGGTAAAATTCTTAAAATGGACTGACATTCGTTTCTTGGATACAAATTTAAAGTTTTGTAAATTGAAAAATCTTTAAAAAATTTTAAGCTATGCTGTTTGAATTTTATATTTTAAGCCGATGGACTTTTTTCTCCATTGAAGAAATTAGCATTTTGCCAAACACAGTTAACTTTAAAAGAAACTTCGGAAAAAAAATCTCAGGAGGAATTTTAAAAGGCTTTTTATATTTATTTACATATATATTAACTTCGAACTCCCTGATTAAAGTAATATTTTTTTATTGTCTGCAAAAATAGATTATGGGGCAATTAAAGAAAAAAAAAATTTAATTAGCTAAACCATTTCGAAGTTTGTACAAAATGGGGCTTATGATATCTTCAGATAAAAGAATACGTGATTCCAAGGCTAATGAAAATGGGCTAAAAAAATTTTTAAAAAAAACATAAATAAGACTAAAAAATAAATAATAGAGATTTACTTATTAATTTTTTTAAAAATTGAACTATTACAGGGTACAAATGGGAAAATTAAATTTAACGTTAAATAATTTAAAAGCCAATTGATACATTAACAACATTTTCATATCAGAATGTTCTTTAAGCGTTTCTTTAAATGTATGTGAAATTTTGAATATTTATTATCGAGTGATTTTTGCGTTGTGAGAGTGCGAGCGTGGAAATTTTTTCTTCGACAATGACGCGTTTTATTGCAGAGAAGTAATTTTAAAGCTTACAATGCACTGTCCAAAATATATAGATAGCAGGAAAAAAATGCGATTTAGATTTATATGTTAAAATAAATTTGGAGATTATGGTAACAAAACTATTGATTTTAAATTTTCGAAAGCACACTTCGAGTGAAAAAAAATGCGATTAAAAGTAAGAGGTATAAAAAACGTTTTAATTTGAATATTTAGAATTCCTTTGTTTGATCCTTCCTATGGAGAAAGGCTTGACACCCTGCTGGGCAAAGTCTGGCGCCGTCGTTGTCCCTTCGCCAACACTTTTCTGATGGTTGCATGGGAAGAAGGCTTTTAAACGTTACTTATTTACACTTTTTTTTCTTCCAGATGAAGTTGAATGCCCTGAACTTAAGGTGCCATGTAACGCACCCGGATGTAGCATATTACTCAACAAGGATGGGTGTGGAGTTAGTCAATGCACTCGCTGTGATCAATTGTATGACTGTCCCATTGAATGCCTAGACTTCTCCAATAGCCCATTGTGTCTTACCGGCGGTTGTTCATCAGATTGCAGTAACCAGACTTACAGTAAATGAAGAAAATGTAACCCCCAATTTGCAGTTGCTGGAACTATTTGGAACTTGGACACAGAACCAGAGCAACTTGCTGTAACAATACTTAACTGTAACTTAATAAAAGATAACTAAAAGTTTTATCTAATTGTTGATTTCTGCATTAGAAAGACATTACTTAAGCAACATTTGTCACTAACTACTTGAAAACCGTTGGTTATTATTTGAGCAGCATATGTCAGAAGTCACTGGCATTTATTGATAGTCACTTTTACAATATTTGCCAATAATTACTTGAACAACGAACAAAAAAAAAACTACTTGAATTATTTATGTATTGTTCTATTGTTCATTATGAAAAAAAATAAATCAGAAGACTAGCATTAAAAACCCCATTTTTCTTTTTTTTTTTCAAAGAAAAATTTTTTAATAAGAAAAATTAATTGTAGGTAATTCTAATTCACAGGTAATCGTAATAAGGGGGATACTTTAAAGTAGAAAACACTTGTTTCCGCATTTTGAAGGATCACCGTAATTAATCAGCAGATTGCCTAGGTATTATCTAAGTAGGCGAATTAATGGCTTGCGAGCTTTAGCGCTGGCTTAACCACCCCTCATAGCATGGGAATTAAAAAGTCAAATTCGTCGAAAGTCAAAAAAATTTTTAATGTAAACTACATAAAAAGACATTTTCCAAAAAAATTGACTAAAATTTTTCAAACTTTTTTTCTTCAAATCCTACTTTCAAGATGGTTTTTAACAAAATTTGGTTTTAAAAAAATGCAGTTGAATTTCTGCAATAACGTGCTATACTCTCTCTGCTAAGTAATATAATTCATAGTTAACTTTATTCCTAAAATTTGACCCCAAACTCATTAGTATACAAAGGAAATACCTAAACATTCCTCTAACGATTTAGGATGGTACTTAATATAGTTTTTAAATTTATCAATTGCCATTTTTCAGATCAAGTCCAGTCATGTCATAAACTTAAGATTCCATGTAACGCACCAGGATGTGAGAAAATACTCCGTCTGGACGAATGTGAAATTTGCCGATGCTTTCCTTGTGATCCATTGAATGATTGTCCTGTGGAATGTCTCAACTACGGCCTCACGCCATTATGTCCAACTTGTCGTTGCAAATTGACGAGTCGGTACAGCAACTATGATTTGCAGTTACTAGAGCAATTTGAGAGTTGGATAAAGCAGCAGCACCTAAGATGCCTCTGTTGTAATGATCCTTAATTGTAGCTAATATATTTCTAATACATTATAAACAGTGCTTCGAGTCTGTTTTTTCTCTTATTGGTCAATTATCACTCAAGCAGATTTTTTGTCAATAATTACTTGAAAGACATTGTCAATAATAACTTTGAAAATATTTATATCAATATTTACTGGAATTACTGTTGTCAATAATTACCTGACCAATTATTATAAGAATTATAATAATAGTAATTTTAAAAATATTTGTCTAACAACTTTTGTAATAATTACTGAGAGAGTATTTATTGATAAAGTATTTAAGCAACTACGTTAACAGCAGTTGACTTTCAAAGTATTGAAGTATGTAGTTATGTAGTTACCAAGTTAGGAAGTTAACTGAAACAATTTGAGGGTTAGATAAAACATCAGTAACAAAGAGGTCTCGGTTCTTAAAGTACCGAATTAGTTGAAGACAGACTTTAGTGAAACGAAATCTCTTTATTATAAATTAAAATCACCAAGAAAAAAACCCATCAACAACAGCTTGCGATCAACAACACAGACCAGACATAATGGCTGAGTTTAACGAAAGAACCATTAAGAACAACCTCAGTTTCGTGTAACACACACACACAATATATATATATATTTATATATATATAGTATATATATATATGTGTGTGTGTATATATATATATATATTCTAACTCATCATAACAGCTCGCAATAATTTTTTTCTTACAAGTTAAACTAGTAATGATTCTTAAACTATTTGAAATGATATCGAATGTTTAATTATTTTTATTCCATATTTTTTTATAACGGGGGTTGAACAGCAGACCCAATTTTGAGTTTATGTCTACCAAAATTCAATTCCGCAGACTTGTAGCTTTGAACCCAATTCAGAAGATACGGAAACTCCTGTATCAATTATTGGCAGAAATTTGCAAGAAATATTAACAACAATGCAATATTAGCAACAATATCTTTTTTAAAACTTCTTAACAATATGAAACAGTGCCATTAAGTGCAGTAAGTATATTTTTAATTGTTAGGAAACTGTAACTAAGCAAAATCATTGTTCAAAACGCAACAAAGACAGTTTTAAAAGATATTTTTATCATTCCAAAACTTGTATTTGGGGCGAAAACTTGATTTTTATTCAAGAGTTTTCAAAGAGCGATTTTGTTTCTATTATGGAATATTTTCAACGAATTAAGCGATTTTTCGCTAATTTGTGCTGCTGCGGCGGCGATGGTGAAGTGGATGATGGTGAGGAGAAGGATTTGGATTTTCAGGTAAATGATAACATTCCTCATACAAATAGCAATGATATTAGTGTTCCGGATATCGTAGCCTCTTGGTCAGTTATAATAATAATCAACATAAATAAAATATAAATACTGCGGAATATCTCTCATCAGCTGTAATCAAAATTTTGTAATTGATTCGGAGAATGGTTAAACATGGAGATTGATGAAATTGAATCGGATGGCTCTAGTTTTTTATTTTTTATTCATTTATTTATTTACTTTTAATATCAGCTTATGACTTTCGATCTTATAACTTTTTATAAATTTGGCCTATTTTTATAATGTTAGATATTTCCTATTCAAGTTATTACATAAAAATTTTAAAAAAATATTTCAAATTAGGAGATTTTGATGACATATAATCTCTTTTCTGACTTTTGAGATTTCGAAAGTAATGACATTTTAGTGCGATTTCTTTTGTATAAATTTTGTTTTAATATTTTTGCCTATTATGTTGTAATTCTATTTATTTACTTATATACTTAACTATACAAGTATATTAAGTCTATAAGTAAACTTTAAGTCTATAAGTAACTATTTACTTACTTGTATACTTAACGCACATTGCATCTCAATTCTCTTAAAATGAATAAATATTTATTTTTTTATACAATTGTAAGCTTAACGTAAATTTAAAGATAACTAATTTAAAATTAATAGTTTTGTTTATAATGGGGAAACTTAACATGGACATTTTTTGCTATATTTAGGAGCTTTTTGTATTATCAAAATCAGAGTTCTAGTATTAAGTATATTAACCAAGTGCTTCTTGGACTATGCACTATACCTTGGAGCTTTTGTTGCATAGAAGATTTTCTTTTTTTCCCATTTTTTCTATCTCACTTTAAAGTTTTTCCCATGCTTTCTGCAAAAATATTTAAGACACATCTCTAAAATAAGAGAGGTAACACTAGTAATTTTAAATACAAACTAATTTCCAAACTATTATTATTTATTAAAACTGACTTTGATCATTTTCATGTTGATGTAAACCTGATAGAGATTCTTGACTCGACTTAGCTTTGGTTGAACAGAGCCAATTTCATCATGAATTCACAGTTTCCTTCATGCAACTTAGTTAATGAACAATGTCTAAATTCTTCTTCGAACCTAAATTTTAATGAAATTATTGCAAAATATCTATTTATTTTCATGTTTCTTTCAGCCAATGAAAATTACTGAAATCTTGGAATGTGTGGAATCAATTGATTCTGGTGATGATTTTTCCTGCAAATATGGTAATCCTTTATTTAAGCCTGTTTATTTATGAATGCACAATTGCTAAATATGAATATATAAATAGCTAGCACAATAATTAGCTTCTCATTTATAATAGACATAAATTTAATTGAAATATTTGAAATAAGAAATGATATCAACACTTTTATTATTTCTTTAAAAAATTGTAATATTATTTCTTTATTATATTAATGAAGTATATTTTACATAATTAGGCAAGGTTGGAAAGTTTTTGACAATTGACGGTTTTATCTTGTTTTAACCGTCATGTCGGAAAAAAACCTTTTGGCATTGTTTTTGACAACTGTCAAAAATCATAAAATTTTTAATCATGTACGAATAGCGTTTTCATACCCTACGGACTGACAATATGCCGAGAAAATTGAATTAATTGTGAAAACGTTGAGTAGAACAATGTGAACTGTGTCTTTTTGCATAATTCGTAGCGAAAATCAACATGGTAAAGGAAAAATCTCATTTTGAAATAAAGAAAATTAAGCACTTTTTTAAAACCCAATGAAAAAAGCACCTTTACGAAAATCAAAAATAAGCACCTTTAAGCACTTTTTAAGAACGCTACGCACCCTGGTATTTTGCCATGTAAAATTACATACTTTAAAATGATTTAAAAAATTTTATACCTTACAATTAAAATTTTTTGGATTATTATTTAAAAAAATAATGAAAAATAATAAATATTTACTAAAAAAATTTTCGTATGAAATTATCCTTGGATAACGAATTCTATAATTGCGTGCAAAAATTTTAGCTTTGCTTAAAAAGTTCTCCAGACATGGCGAAATACACAAAAAGTAAAATTAACATCAAGGAACCAAACTTTGGATCGCTGTCCCGACCAAACTATGGTGACCATATTTCCCTTATTGTGGTTACCCCCTATATTTTGGGAGTCAGAAATCCGAATCCGTTGAAAAAGAAGCATGTTTATTCTGATAAAGTATGTTTTTGTGTATGATTTCGTAACTTAAAATGTCTTCTGCGCTAATTAAAAAGTATATTTGAAGTCAGCCTTCTGAACTATTAAGATTGAGTCTTGAAACATGAAGATCCGATCTTTATTTCAAAAATTATTCAGAGTAGTCAGTTTTAAATTTTCCCATTGTTTAATGCAGTAAGATAAACACCCAGCACTGTCAGCATTCCATAATGTGTTTACCGAGGTTAGTTTCCTCATCAAAATAATGGTTCATCATTCATTTTTCAGGGTCAATCACAAGTAAAAGCATTACAAATCACTTCCAAATGGTCAATTCATAGACTATCTACTTTTTTGTAGGATCAATTAGTAATTCAGTAACAGTAGAGCAGTATCAGTCAATTAAGTTGATTTAGAACGATGATTAAACAAATATTATTTTACCAAGTAGAAAAATAGAAAAATTGTGATGTAATAAACCAATTTTTTTCTTCTTGTTATCCTGATCGGGGCAAAGGTGTTATACATAAAATCACTTTCCATTGATATTGGACATTTCTTTTACAATCAATTAAAGTTATAAGAAACTTTTTAATTAAAATTGTTTCTTGTAAAGACAAGTTTACTTTGAATCTTTTTTGTCGTTTTTGTTAAAAATATTTAGTTCTAAAACTTAATCTAATGAGTAAAAATAAACCTAAATAATTAAAAATATCTGTCTTCGTAACAAATAATTCACAAAAAAGAACAATAGAAATTAATAATTTTACGCAAATTTTCACTCAAGGATTGACACGTGTCGAGCAAAAAACAATCCTATGTGTATTGATCATTAAAGTTTTATTTCTATGCTTGCTCTTTTTTAAAAAAATTTCTTTTTTTCTTTTCATTTTCAAAAAAGACATCATTGACGAGTTAAGATCAAATGAAAAAGCTAGAGCTTATGTTACCAATGACGATGGTGTCAATTTAAAATCAATGATGATTGATAAAGCTGAGCAGGCAATTGTTGAAGTCAAATTGGAAGAATTATTGACAGATGCAGAACTACTTGATTTGCTTGATGTCAATATAAAATCAATGTTGATCGATAAAACTGACCGATCAACTGTGGATAATTATCTCAACTTGGTTTTGACTGACGAAGAGCTTCTTGATATGCTTGACGTCGACTTAAAATCATTGTTGACTGATGAAACTGAGCAAGCAATGGTGGAATATTCTGTCAATTTGGAAGAAGAATTGACGGATGCAGAATTACTTGATATGATTGATGCATTTAAAGGGTCAGAGGATATTTCAACTAAGTCCCAAAATGGCCTATCTTCCCCTGGAAAAGAAGTTTGCATCGCAAACATTCAGAATGATGATGTGGCTCAAATTTGTAATAATATTGACGCCATCATGGAGCATTTAGTTGATGTATTTATTGATGCTAAAAAGAGAGGAAGTCGGCTTGTTGACATCAATGATCCTAATTTTGATGATTTGGTAGAAACGTTAGGGCTTACAAACCCTTGCCAAATCACATTTTTGGATTTGATTTTTGATGTTTCTAAAGAAATTTTGATGTATTCTTATCAGTGAGTAAAAAAAAAATTCTATACAATTTCGGACTTAGAATTGAAAGGCTTGGTTCAATATAATTTTAAAACGCATTTTCAAATTGTTCTGCAGAGCATTTTTAGTGTAAAATGTCGCAATTTTCATGTAGGTAATAAGTTGTTTGTGTGCATTGAGCTCTGATCTAGCAGAAATACTGAAAACGTGCGTAAAACTTGTTTGGAGACAATACTAAGAAACAGTTTAATGAAAATGTCAAAATCATAAAACTACCATAACTTTTCAATTATTAAACTTTAAAGATATAGTTTGTGGAATTTTAAATTTTACATTTGGAATTACTCTTCAGTTAAATATTTACAAAATAACCATTATTTATAGCTTTGTTAAGCTCAGCAGCATTTTCTCTTTTTAATATTAAAAAATATATAGTAATTTGTGTTAACAAAAAGTACAGTGCCTGCGAAGCAAAGTCTTTACGTCTATACAAATCCTGTACCGATTTTTTTCCTTCTTTTTACACTTAAAATTAATTCACGTAACATTTATTTTAAACATATTCGTGACAAAAAAAATTTTAAAAAAGTGTCTTAATTGAGACCTCCATAAATCGATATTTTTTTTACATAAAAACTTGGACTATAAGTTATTTTTTAGGTTTATGTACAGCAGACACACGAATTCTATTTATGATATCTACTGTTTTATTTAAATTTTAGACATTTAACTTTTTTGGTCAGAATTACTTTTTTCAGGAGGAAAATGATATGCAGAAAAATAAAAAAAATATTAAATTATCATTTTCAGCACTTTTTAGTAGAAAAACTAAAGAATCATGATAATTTCTCCCACGTAAATAATGGCATTTGCAAATACTGGCATTGGGAAATGTCCGAGTTTTTCATTAAGTGAAAAATACTAAATTTTTTATTAACTTTTCACCATTCTGAAAGTCAACATCTACTGGTGCAAATTCAAAGAAGTAATATTTAACAAATGCTGCATCCGTTTACCAATGTCAACATTCCCTCACTTGCATGGTAACTTATTAAAAAAAGTTGTGTTGTATTTCTATACTTAAACAGTATCATGTAACTGTTGTTAAAATAATTTCCTCCCAGTTATTTAATATATTTTTTTAGAGAAACACAAGAAATGCGTCACCCATGGCTTAAGCCAAAGAGGTTAACTCCAAAGCCAACGTTCCCATGTGATAAAAATGAAATATTGCCTGTGCTTCAAAAAGAAGTGGAAAAGATTTTCGGGCTTTTTCAAAAACATCAAACAAATGCATGGGAAAAGGAGAGACCTACTTGGTCTACTATGAAACTAGGCAGCAAAGAGAGAGATTTTGTGGAGACCATTTTAATAAGGGAAATCAGAGAGGAAGAACCTGATTGGGTTAATTATGATCAGGAGGAAGTAATGGTTAAGTTGCAAATTGCCGATTCCATATTGGATTCATTGATAGACGATACCATTACCACTCTGAAAAAAATCGAGGAAAATATGAACGGTCAAACAACATCTTACATTCCTTGATTTGAAAAGTGTGATTGTTCGAACTTACTTGGACTTGATAAACGGAATGGAACTGGACATGATAAATGGACTGGAACTGGATTATAAAATTATGATCAAGATTAAGCAGAGGTCAAGTTATAAATATCTGCTTTCTTGACTTGATCAATTGATAATACGATTGATACTTTGAAAAAAATGGAAGAAAATATGAATAGCAAAATATTTTGCTGATTACGTTATATTATGAACATCGACTGAAAAAATGAATTGGAACCAGACTGAATAATTTATGATCAAGATGAAGTAATGGTCAAATTTCAAATAACCAATTCCATAATTGAACCATTGATGCTACTATCACTTGAAAAAGCAGGAATAAAATATGAACAGGTACATATTTTGTTTTCGTTGATTTGAACAGTGTGTCATACTATTTATCTGTCTTTTTTTGTGTTTAAAACTCCTATGGCTAGATGGTGTTGTCAATCCAAAAATAAATACATTTTACTGCGAAATTCGATCTTGTCCGCTTATGGTTAAAGAACCACTGTTAGCTTAATATTGTTTATCCTTTGAGACGATGTTTTCGAGCAACTGATTTTGTTGTTATGAAATGAAAGTATGGTTGTAACTGTAATTTGATTTATCGATTGTAGATTTTGGTATCTTCAATTGTTAAATCATTCAAATAATTGATTTACTTAACCATAGAATTAGTTCAGCAGAACATGTTACTAAATTAGGCATATACGAAAGATGCTGACCATCGTGCTCAACTATTATAAACATCAGTATTTAAAAATATTCTACACTTTAATTTGTGTGAATAGTCAACAAACATTGTTTGTAGATAAATAAAAATTGATATTTCGATCTAGAATATGAAAATTTAGTTAAAAAATTCGAATAATATTGAAGGTAGTGAAATCTCCAACTAATTATTATTAACAATTAGAAATTACGAAGGAAGCATACTCAAAAATAATTTATAACTATTTAAAGCTATGCGTTTTATTTTTAGTTCTTTAGTTAGTTTAGTATACTATCTTTAGTCAATTTATATTCAATCCTTTGTAACAAGTTACAGAATTCTGGCGCCTTGGCCAAACATTTGAAAGTGCACTACTAATTATAAGGCCAGTATTTGGAGGAAGACAACACCCTTTAATTATGGAGTTAAAGGAAAAATAAATTAAAGAAAATATAATTTTGCAAAAACTCACCTCTTGAGCTTTTGTAAAACTGGTCCGAGGCGTGTAATATAGAACTTCTTATTATCATTTAAATAAATAGATGTATCACCTTTGTAGATCTTAAAAGAAACTGAATATATTTCTTTCTTTATTTATTTAGAATGTAAAGGTTCCATAGCTGCAGAATAATCTTTTGATTTCTTGGCTCTCAGGACTATCAGTCGGACTCTCAGAAAAAAATTAAAACTTTCATACCTAGAGAAGAAAAAAGCACCAGAGCAGCAAAAGATTATTTCAAAATTTCTAGAAAAGAACATTCATAATAACCTAACTATTTCAAACAAAAAATTATTTAAGAAATCAAAATATTAAAAACAAAAAAAAAATAAACTTAAAAAAAAAAAAAAATATTGACTTTCTGTTTTTATTTCTTGTTTCTAGTTTTTCAATGAATTTTTAATTTTATTATTTTCCATTTCACCTGCCTAGGTGATAAAGTTGTCAATGCAATGTCACAGGGCACTGGTAAATTCAACTGCTTCTATAATTATTATTATTTCAGGTGTAAGCTATTGTAGAAAGATTTCTGTATCGTGATCTGTGGCAGAATAATCGCCAAATCGTAGCAACTTCCAGCCAACGGTCTGCGAGAAACTAAACAAAAAAAAGAGCCTAATTCGAGCAAACCTCTACGTGTTTTATTCCTCAAAAATATTGAAAATTTAAAAGCCATTTGGTGCAACAGATTAAGATACAGAAATATCACTGCTATCTTTATTAATATAAATCAAATAAATAAATAGCTAAATTTACTTGGGCCGGCGAAATGTAAAAATGAACCGTTAATTTATTATTTAAGACATTCATAAAAAATAAAAAAGCTTAAATTAATTCAGTGCAGTACAATGATCAATTTCAAACTCAAAATACTTTATCCTAGAAAGGATAGTCAATACCTATTATTGTGGTTTTGATCTCATTCCTTATATATTTTTATTGGTATATTATTTTATTCAATGAAATTAAGAAAATTAGAAATATAGGTAAAGGAAAAAATATGTCTTTTCGTACTTTATTTTTTAAGGAACGAAAAAAGAACTTTGTTTTACCAATAAAATTCATGAGATTGTTCTCAAAGTATACAACAAAAAAAAAGTTTTTTGTAAGCAAACTGAACACAGGGTTTTACGTAAAAGCTCTTAACTTATGAACTCTTAAATAAAAATTATTCAAAAAATGTGTAAAATGTGTAAAATGCAGTTAAAGGAAAGTAAAAGTATAAAGTATTTCTACGTTAAGTTAAAAATGAGAGGGTATCATTATATCTTTGATCTACACAGCAGGCGGTCTAGGAACCAAAAAGTACCCTCTAACCTTGTAACCTCTTTTCATGTTCTTCTTGGTGGTATTCAGAGCATTTTTTCGATTTACTCTCATTTCGCAGCATGATAAAATACATTTCATAATAAAAATTATGATAATGAATAAAAAACAGCAAACGATAAATATCTTCAACATGCATATTGGAATTACAATTACGTAAAAAGGAAAAATAATTTAACCTGTTAGTTTCGTATTAGTAAACGAAAATAAACTTAGAACTAACGTAAAAATATGAGCGTCACATGAACCAGAAGTTAAAAAAATCTAAATATATGCAACAAAAAAAATTCAACAATGTAAAATTTTTGTAACAAGCTTTAATATTTGTTAAAGTTTTAACACAAACTCTCAGAAGTAAACAATTTTCGAAAAACAATCAATATTTAAATTTAAGTTGCAGTATCTTAGAAACCATTTTATTTTGGGTTATCCTGAAAAAAGCACAACAACTTTGGTAACAAAGTGACCTTTGCGCAAAGTCGAGTACTTTATAGTAGAACAGTTTAACCAATACCGATGCTGTGCAAGTTCGGTTCCTTCGCAGAATGTTGAAATGGTCACCCACCCGCTCATTGATCAAACAAAAACTTGTAGGGCATGGTATTATTTGTGGGTCTGGTTCATTTCATCGACAATCACTTCATCGACAGGCCACTTCATCTACACCACTTCATCGACAAGCTATTTCATCGACTAGGTCATTTCGTCGACAAGTCATTTCGTCGACAGGGTCATTTCGTCGACAGGGTCATTTCGTCGACAGGGTCATTTCGTCGACAGGGTCATTTCGTCGACAGGGTCATTTCGTCGACAAGTCATTTCGTCAACAGCGTCATTTCGTCGACAGGGTCATTTCGTCGACAGGGTCATTTCGTCGCCAGGGTCATTTCGTCGACAAGGTCATTTCGTCGACAAGTCATTTCACCGACAAGGTCATTTCATCGACAGGGTCATTTCGTCGACAAGTGATTTCGTCGACAGGGTCATTTCGTCGACAGGGTCTTTTCATTGACAGAGTCATTTCGTCGACAGGGTCATTTCGTTGACAAGACATTTCGTCGACAGGGTCTTTTCATTGACAGGGTCATTTCGTCGACAGGGTAATTTCGTCGACAAGTCATTTCGTCGACAAGTCATTTAGTCGACAGGGTCTTTTAATTGACAGGGTCATTTCATCGACAGGGTCATTTCATCGACGAGGTCATTTCGTCGACAGGGTCATTTCGTCGACAGGGCCTTTCGTCGACAAGTCATTTCGTCGACAAGTCATTTCTTCGACAGGGTCATTTCTTCGACAAGTTATTTCGTCGACAGGGTCATTTCATTGATAGTGTCATGCGTAATTCTGAAACTATTTGAGAGATTTAATCTAAATATTTCTATTATTAATTAGAAAAATGCACTTATTTAATTTTATACTAAAGTACAATTCTTTATGGCTGTTTATTGTTCCAATTACGCTAAAAGAAGTTTGCTTTTTTAATTAATTAATAGGTAGTTGAGAAGCGTTTAAACTGTTGATGTATCGAAATCTACCTTTCTATATCTGAATCGTAATAGCTCGACACTTATTTTCAGGATAGGTAAGGATTGTCTTCAGAACATTACCAAGCATGATATCCGGACCGTGGTCAACAGTTAATATAGTGTGACGTTAACAATCAAATTGTTTTTAATATCAAATTAAATTAATAAAATATATTTTTGGAATTAAAAGTAATAAAAATATATTACAATGAAAATTTAGACGCTATTTCAAGGAGGGGCAAGCTAAATTTATTGCTGTAAAAATTTTCAACATTTTTACATAAATTTTAACAAAAACATAGACTTCAGTCGAATTCTCTCAGAAATGAGAATAATCATAGACCTAATTATTATATCTGCATAAGTAGAAAAAAAATTCTAGGTTTTTTATGATGGGAAATTAATTTCTTAATTTCACTTTAATTGCAATTTTAAACTTTTTGTTCAGCATCTTTAACATTAGGACAGGAATATGCTTATTCGAACAATCGAACTGAGTCTTAGTTTCGTTACTACTATTAGAGATTTCGAAGAACAATAGGAACACAAACTTGATGTTTAGGTATTTACCGAGGCGGTTGTAGATTCCCACAATATTTAAAGTGCTACTCACCTTACCAAAAATGTTTAGAAGCACGGGCGTAACGTTGCAAGCGTGTTAGTGTCTGCTCTTCACAAAATATGTTTTTTCTATGAATAGTGAATTTAATAATAGTATTAATTATTCAATTCTAGTCTAATACTATCAAATTATACTATTTTTGAATTATACTATTATTACAATTAAATAATAATAGTATAATTTAATAAGAATAATAATAGTAGTAAGTAAATGATGAATTAATTAATTTTTTATTTGCTGGATTTAAATTAGACACATTTTGTTTAAAAGAAAATTAACAAAAAGTCAAGCCTGGAATTTAAACGTAAGAATAAATAACTCCTACTCTACAAAAAAGAAAAAAAATCTTGCAATTAAAATTTGACCATTTTTTTACTAGTATAATTGCTGAAATTTTTAACTGATTTTCTGCACAGGATGAAAACACAATTTTCAAACGCTTACTGACCACTATTAGCACGACTTATCGCCAATCAAAATTTTGATTATTTTCTGCCTGAACAAGCCAGGAGGCTCAAAACTAAAATGCAGAAAAAATGAAAATAAAAAATTCCTATATATTTAAAATATCAAGTTTGTTCAGTTGACTACAAATGAGAAAAAAAAATTATAAAAATTTTCACGCATAGCAAAAATCACAAGGGCAAAATTTCTCAAATATTCTATCAACATTCCACTTTTTTCGTTTTGGTAACAAAAATTAACATTTCTTTTTCAGAACACATATCAAACATGATAGTTAAAAGCATTTCCATTTCCGATTACACTTTTTAAAGGACTTACTGCTCGCCTTTAAAATATATGCACTCACTGCAAATTTTATTAATTTAAATAAATTTTTATTCTCTGGCAAATCGAAAAGAAAAACATTTTAATATTTGAGTAAAAAAACAAGTTTGCTAAACTTATTTTAATAAAACATTAATGAGAATAAAATCAGATGCATATGGATAACTCTCCTCAATTATAAACTCAAAAGTCAATTTATTTGTTATATCGTAATAAATTGCGTTTTTTCCCCAAATGTTTTAGATCATAAAAACCAATTAGACACGTTTCCTCCCCTCCTCTGATTTAGAACCATTTTTTATATCATTTCGATTGCCTCGCATACCGAGGATGTGGAGTCATTGTGAGTTTTTTCTTTTTTTTTTTTACATTAACAAAGTTTATTTTATAGGGTAAAAGAACTTATAAATGTTTAGGGAACATATAGGTTAAAATACATATTAAACTATTAAACGCCAAAACGTTATAAATATTTAATTAAATAAATTTCACAAGAATTGTCAGAAACTTCCCTCTTCAGCAGCATAGCTGACAAAGACATGAGGAAGAGGATTAGAACAAAAATTTTTATCAACATTATTTCCCAATGTGTTTTCCAAGTTGGATTTTCATTTTATTTTTCCCCACATGCATTTTTTCCCCAAGATTTTTATAATACTAGGAAGTTCAGCCCCTTGCTCACTTCGCTCGCCAACCTTCGTAATAGCCACTCATACAACTTAGTTTGTTTTTTTCCTATATCGATCTTTTTTTTAAAGAGAAAATATATAAATATTGAAATTTCATGTAAGAAAATTTTATTAATATGTCAAACAAAATTAACGATTACTTGCATATGAAAAAAAATCAACTGAGCTTGAAAACAATAAATATCTAAACACCGGGAATATATAAATATTTGATAAAACTAGAAGTAATCTTACTAGCTAACTATCTAAGAGATTTGTGTTTTTCGGATTAAATTCTTTGTAAACATCACCATTGTTATCATTGCAAAAGTTTGTTCCTTTTCTTTCTCTTTTTTTTGGACAAGATTTTAAACTGTATTAATGCGTTTTACTCATTGCGGGGGAACATTATATAAGTATAATTTTCTTTTTATCGACAGAAAATTTTTGCAGCTGAAATGGCCTGTTAACGAAAAGACCTTGTCATTGAAATTACCTATCGACCACAGGGTTTCATTATCTCACAGATTCATTATATACCGTCTTTTTTTCCTTCCTAATTTCACCCGCCATTCACTCCCTACATCAAGAATCATTCACAATAGTTGTTGCAATTGCTTTTGCGATGATAATCTACAATAATGTACATTAAAAATTAATCTTAGAAACAAATGCGTTAAATATGACTAGAAAAAAATTGTGTATTATACAACTTAAATGGGTAAAATACAATTAATGTTTCGTTTTTGCAACGTGATGTGAATAGAGGAGTAGGCAATTTTCAAATAAAATGCTTTTTTCCGGCAACTTCAACATACTATTAAGATTTTGCATCAAGCTAGGTTTAAAAAATTTCATCAGAAATATACTAAATTACAAAGAAGTGCAAGGGACATAACGTCTAATGTAAAAAATCATAAGACTAGTTTCAAAATTACTCATGACTTTGCCTACAAAATAATCTTTTCTTAATATTGTCGACGAAATGACCCTGTCGACAAAATGACACTGTCGACGAAATGACCCTGTTGACAAAATAACCCTGTCGACGAAATGATTTGTCGATGAAATGACCCTGTAGAGGAAACGATCATGTCGACGAAACGACCCTGTCGACGAAATGACCCTGTCGACGAAATTGCCTGTTGACGAAGTGACCCTGTCGACGAAATGACCCATCGACAAAATGATTTGTCGATGAAATGACCCTGTCGATGAAACGATCATGTCGTTGAAATGACCCTGTCGACAAAATGACGCTGTCGACGAAATGACCCAGCCGACAAAACTACCCTGTCGGTGTAATAACCTTGGTAAAGATACGACCCTGTCGGTGAAATGACCATGTCGACGAAATGACTTATCGATGAAATGACCCTGTCGACTAAATGACTTGTCGATGAAATGACCCTGTCGACGAAATGACCCTGTCGACGAAATGATCCTGTCGATGAAATGACCCTGTCGACGAAATGACCCTGTCGACGAAATGACTTGTCGACGAAATGACCCTGTCGACGAAGTGGCCTGTCGACGAAACAACCCTGTCGAGGAAACGGCCTGTCGATGAAATGACCTAGTCGATGAAACGGCCTATCGATGAAGTGGTGTCGATGAAATGGTCTGTCGATGAAGTGATTGTCGATGAAATGAATGCGACCCAATTAACAGATCCTTCCATAACATATTTTTCTGCATAACCAAATGCAGCACAGTAAAATACAATATTTCAATGTCCCAGATAGCACAGACTGTTACAGTGCCGCCATAAAAAATTAAAATTGGTCCCAGTTGTCCCAGTCACAAGTGTGACAATTTTAAACTGTCCCAATAGGGTCATAATGCGACTTTGATGTTACTTTATTTTGTGATATCACATAAAAGTTTCCATGACTATTTATTGTAAATTTTGTCACTTGGTAGTCACATTTATACTTAACCGGGACTAACGTCACTGAGAATCTTTGTTGCCACTTTAGTTGCAACTTTGATCCCTTGAAAGACGCTGGAGAACCATTTCACGCCTTATATTTCTAAAGTTACAGGGGTATTTTTCGCGACTTGTCTCACTCAAGTAAGACCAGTCACTTGAAAGTCACACCTATACTTTACTGATACTAAAGTCACTGAGAATCTTTGTTACCACTTTAGTTTCAACCTTGATCCCTTGAAAGACGCTGGAGAACCATTTCACGACTTATATTTCTAAAGTTACAGGGGTATTTTTTGCGACTTGTCTCACTCAAGTAAGACCAGTCACTTGAAAGTCACACCTATACTTTACTGATACTAAAGTCACTGAGAATCTTTGTTACCACT
The DNA here is from genome assembly GCF_982258835.1 of Parasteatoda tepidariorum. NCBI lineage: Eukaryota > Metazoa > Arthropoda > Arachnida > Araneae > Theridiidae > Parasteatoda > Parasteatoda tepidariorum. The sequence continues at coordinate 38,537,426 of NC_141758.1, read as the reverse complement.
TTAGTTTCAACCTTGATCCCTTGAAAGACGCTGGTGAACAATTTCACGACTTATATTTCTAAAGTTACAGGGGTATTTTTTGCGACTTGTCTCACTCAAGTTAGACCAGTCACTTGAAAGTCACACCTATACTTTACTGATACTAAAGTCAATGAGAATCTTTGTCACCACTTTAGTTGCAACTTTGATCCCTTGAAAGACGCTGGAGAACCATTTCGCGACTTATATTTCCAAAGTTACAGAGGTATTTTTTGCGACTTGTCTCACTCAAGTTAGACCTGTCACTTGAAAGTCACACCTATACTTTACTGATACTAAAGTCAATGAGAATCTTTGTCACCACTTTAGTTGCAACTTTAATCCCTTGAAAGACGCTGGAGAACCATTTCGCGACTTATATTTCGAAAGTAACAGAGGTATTTTTTGCGACTTGTCTCACTCAAGTTAGACCTGTCACTTGAAAGTCACACCTATACTTTACTGATACTAAAGTCAATGAGAATCTTTGTCACCACTTTAGTTGCAACTTTAATCCCTTGAAAGACGCTGGAGAACCATTTCGCGACTTATATTTCGAAAGTAACAGAGGTATTTTTTGCGACTTGTCTCACTCAAGTTAGACCTGTCACTTGAAAGTCACACCTATACTTTACTGATACTAAAGTCAATGAGAATCTTTGTCACCACTTTAGTTGCAACTTTGTTCCCTTGAAAGACGCTGGAGAACCATTTCTCGACTTATATTTCTAAAGTTACAGGGGTATTTTTTTCGACTTGTCTCACTGAAGTTAGATCAGTCACTTGAAAGTCACACCTATACTTTACTGATACTAAAGTCAATGAGAATCTTTGTCACCACTTTAGTTGCAACTTTGATCTCTTGAAAGACGCTGGAGAACCATTTCGCGACTTATATTTCTAAAGTTACAGAGGTATTTTTTGCGACTTGTCTCACTCAAGTTAGACCTGTCACTTGAAAGTCACACCTATATTTTACTGATACTAAAGTCAATGAGAATCTTTGTCACCACTTTAGTTGCAACTTTGATCCCTTGAAAGACGCTGGAGAACCATTTCGCGACTTATATCTCTAAAGTTACAGGGGTATTTTTTGCGACTTGTCTCACTGAAGTTAGACCAGTCACTTGAAAGTCACACCTATACTTTACTGATACTAAAGTCACTGAGAATCTTTGTTACCACTTTAGTTTCAACCTTGATCCCTTGAAAGACGCTGGAGAACAATTTCACGACTTGCCTTTCTAAAATTACAGAGGTATTTTTTGCGACTTGTCTCACTCAAGTTAGAACTGTCACTTGAAAGTCACACCTATACTTTACTGATACTAAAGTCAATGAGAATCTTTGTCACCACATTAGTTGCAACTTTGATCCATTGTAAGACGCTGGAGAACCATTTCACGATTTGTCTTTCTAAAGTTACAGAGATATTTTTTGCGACTTGTCTTACTCACGTTAGACCAGTCACTTGAAAGGCGCTGGAGAACCATTTCACGACTTATATTTCTAAAGTTACAGGGGTATTTTTTGCGACTTGTCTCACTCAAGTAAGACCAGTCACTTGAAAGTCACACCTATACTTTACTGATACTAAAGTCACTGAGAATCTTTGTTACCACTTTAGTTTCAACCTTGATCCCTTGAAAGAAGCTGGAGAACAATTTCACGACTTATATTTCTAAAGTTACAGGGGTATTTTTTCCGACTTGTCTCACTCAAGTTAGACCAGTCACTTGAAAGTCACACCTATACTTTACTGATACTAAAGTCAATGAGAATCTTTGTCACCACTTTAGTTGCAACTTTGATCCCTTGAAAGACGCTGGAGAACCATTTCACGACTTATATTTCTAAAGTTACAGGGTATTTTTTGTGACTTGTCTCACTCAAGTAAGACCAGTCACTTGAAAGTCACACCTATACTTTACTGATACTAAAGTCACTGAGAATCTTTGTCACCACTTTAGTTGCAACTTTGATCCCTTGAAAGACGCTAGAGAACCATTTCGCGACTTATATTTCTAAAGTTACAGGGGTATTTTTTGCGACTTGTCTCACTGAAGTTAGACCAGTCATTTGAAAGTCACACCTATACTTTACTGATACTAAAGTCACTGAGAATCTTTGTTACCACTTTAGTTTCAACCTTGATCCCTTGAAAGACGCTGGAGAACCATTTCGCGACTTATATTTCTAAAGTTACAGAGGTATTTTTTGCGACTTGCCTCACTCAAGTTAGAACTGTCACTTGAAAGTCACACCTATACTTTACTGATACTAAAGTCAATGAGAATCTTTGTCACCACATTACTTGCAACTTTGATCCATTGAAAGACGCAGGAGAACCATTTCGCGACTTATATTTCTAAAGTTACAGGGGTATTTTTTGCGACTTGTCTCACTGAAGTTAGACCAGTCACTTGAAAGTCACACCTATACTTTACTGATACTAAAGTCACTGAGAATCTTTGTTACCACTTTAGTTTCAACCTTGATCCCTTGAAAGACGCTGGAGAACAATTTCACGACTTGCCTTTCTAAAATTACAGAGGTATTTTTTGCGACTTGTCTCACTCAAGTTAGAACTGTCACTTGAAAGTCACACCTATACTTTACTGATACTAAAGTCAATGAGAATCTTTGTCACCACATTAGTTGCAACTTTGATCCATTGTAAGACGCTGGAGAACCATTTCACGATTTGTCTTTCTAAAGTTACGGAGATATTTTTTGCGACTTGTCTTACTCACGTTAGACCAGTCACTTGAAAGACGCTGGAGAACCATTTCACGACTTATATTTCTAAAGTTACAGGGGTATTTTTTGCGACTTGTCTCACTCAAGTAAGACCAGTCACTTGAAAGTCACACCTATACTTTACTGATACTAAAGTCACTGAGAATCTTTGTTACCACTTTAGTTTCAACCTTGATCCCTTGAAAGAAGCTGGAGAACAATTTCACGACTTATATTTCTAAAGTTACAGGGGTATTTTTTCCGACTTGTCTCACTCAAGTTAGACCAGTCACTTGAAAGTCACACCTATACTTTACTGATACTAAAGTCAATGAGAATCTTTGTCACCACTTTAGTTGCAACTTTGATCCCTTGAAAGACGCTGGAGAACCATTTCACGACTTATATTTCTAAAGTTACAGGGTATTTTTTGTGACTTGTCTCACTCAAGTAAGACCAGTCACTTGAAAGTCACACCTATTTTTTACTGATACTAAAGTCACTGAGAATCTTTGTCACCACTTTAGTTGACTCTTTGATCCCTTGAAAGACGCTGGAGAACCATTTCGCGACTTATATTTCTAAAGTTACAGGGGTATTTTTTGCGACTTGTCTCACTGAAGTTAGACCAGTCATTTGAAAGTCACACCTATACTTTACTGATACTAAAGTCACTGAGAATCTTTGTTACCACTTTAGTTTCAACCTTGATCCCTTGAAAGACGCTGGAGAACCATTTCGCGACTTATATTTCTAAAGTTACAGAGGTATTTTTTGCGACTTGTCTCACTCAAGTTAGAACTGTCACTTGAAAGTCACACCTATACTTTACTGATACTAAAGTCAATGAGAATCTTTGTCACCACATTACTTGCAACTTTGATCCATTGTAAGACGCTGGAGAACCATTTCACGATTTGTCTTTCTAAAGTTACAGAGATATTTTTTGCGACTTGTTTACTCACGTTAGACTAGTCACTTGAAAGACGCTGGAGAACCATTTCACGACTTATATTTCTAAAGTTACAGGGGTATTTTTTGCGACTTGTCTCACTCAAGTAAGACCAGTCACTTGAAAGTCACACCTATACTTTACTGATACTAAAGTCACTGAGAATCTTTGTTACCACTTTAGTTTCAACCTTGATCCCTTGAAAGACGCTGGAGAACAATTTCACGACTTATATTTCTAAAGTTACAGGGGTATTTTTTCCGACTTGTCTCACTCAAGTTAGACCAGTCACATGAAAGTCACACCTATACTTTACTGATACTAAAGTCAATGAGAATCTTTGTCACCACTTTAGTTGCAACTTTGATCCCTTGAAAGACGCTGGAGAACCATTTCACGACTTATATTTCTAAAGTTACAGGGGTATTTTTTGCGACTTGTCTCACTCAAGTTAGACCAGTCATTTGAAAGTCACACCTATACTTTACTGATACTAAAGTCAATGAGAATCTTAGTCACCACTTTAGTTGCAACTTTGATCCCTTGAAAGATGCTGGAGAACCATTTCGCGACTAATATTTCTGAAGTTACAGGGGTATTTTTTGCGACTTGTCTCACTGAAGTTAGATCAGTCACTTGAAAGTCACACCTATACTTTACTGATACTAAAGTCAATGAGAATCTTTGTCACCACTTTAGTTGCAACTTTGATCCCTTGAAAGACGCTGGAGAACCATTTCACGACTTATATTTCTAAAGTTACAGGGTATTTTTTGTGACTTGTCTCACTCAAGTAAGACCAGTCACTTGAAAGTCACACCTATACTTTACTGATACTAAAGTCACTGAGAATCTTTGTCACCACTTTAGTTGACTCTTTGATCCCTTGAAAGACGCTGGAGAACCATTTCGCGACTTATATTTCTAAAGTTACAGGGGTATTTTTTGCGACTTGTCTCACTGAAGTTAGACCAGTCATTTGAAAGTCACACCTATACTTTACTGATACTAAAGTCACTGAGAATCTTTGTTACCACTTTAGTTTCAACCTTGATCCCTTGAAAGACGCTGGAGAACCATTTCGCGACTTATATTTCTAAAGTTACAGAGGTATTTTTTGCGACTTGTCTCACTCAAGTTAGAACTGTCACTTGAAAGTCACACCTATACTTTACTGATACTAAAGTCAATGAGAATCTTTGTCACCACATTACTTGCAACTTTGATCCATTGTAAGACGCTGGAGAACCATTTCACGATTTGTCTTTCTAAAGTTACAGAGATATTTTTTGCGACTTGTTTACTCACGTTAGACTAGTCACTTGAAAGACGCTGGAGAACCATTTCACGACTTATATTTCTAAAGTTACAGGGGTATTTTTTGCGACTTGTCTCACTCAAGTAAGACCAGTCACTTGAAAGTCACACCTATACTTTACTGATACTAAAGTCACTGAGAATCTTTGTTACCACTTTAGTTTCAACCTTGATCCCTTGAAAGACGCTGGAGAACAATTTCACGACTTATATTTCTAAAGTTACAGGGGTATTTTTTCCGACTTGTCTCACTCAAGTTAGACCAGTCACATGAAAGTCACACCTATACTTTACTGATACTAAAGTCAATGAGAATCTTTGTCACCACTTTAGTTGCAACTTTGATCCCTTGAAAGACGCTGGAGAACCATTTCACGACTTATATTTCTAAAGTTACAGGGGTATTTTTTGCGACTTGTCTCACTCAAGTAAGACCAGTCACTTGAAAGTCACACCTATACTTTACTGATACTAAAGTCACTGAGAATCTTTGTTACCACTTTAGTTTCAACTTTGATCCCTTGAAAGACGCTGGAGAAATATTTCACGACTTATATTTCTAAAGTTACAGAGGTATTTTTTGCGACTTGTCTCACTCAAGTTAGACCAGTCATTTGAAAGTCACACCTATACTTTACTGATACTAAAGTCAATGAGAATCTTTGTCACCACTTTAGTTGCAACTTTGATCCCTTGAAAGATGCTGGAGAACCATTTCGCGACTAATATTTCTGAAGTTACAGGGGTATTTTTTGCGACTTGTCTCACTGAAGTTAGATCAGTCACTTGAAAGTCACACCTATACTTTACTGATACTAAAGTCACTGAGAATCTTTGTTACCACTTTAGTTTCAACCTTGATCCCTTGAAAGACGCTGGAGAACCATTTCGCGACTTATATTTCTAAAGTTACAGAGGTATTTTTTGCGACTTGTCTCACTCAAGTTAGAACTGTCACTTGAAAGTCACACCTATACTTTACTGATACTAAAGTCAATGAGAATCCTTGTCACCACATTAGTTGCAACTTTGATCCATTGTAAGACGCTGGAGAACCATTTCACGATTTGTCTTTCTAAAGTTACAGAGATATTTTTTGCGACTTGTCTTACTCACGTTTGACCAGTCACTTGAAAGACGCTGGAGAACCATTTCACGACTTATATTTCTAAATTTACAGGGGTATTTTTTGCGATTTGACTCACTCAAGTAAGACCAGTCACTTGAAAGTCACACCTATACTTTACTGATAATAAAGTCACTGAGAATCTTTGTTACCACTTTAGTTTCAACCTTGATACCTTGAAAGACGCTGGAGAACAATTTCACGACTTATATTTCTAAAGTTACAGGGGTATTTTTTCCGACTTGTCTCACTCAAGTTAGACCAGTCACTTGAAAGTCACACCTATACTTTACTGATACTAAAGTCAATGAGAATCTTTGTCACCACTTTAGTTGCAACTTTGATCCCTTGAAAGACGCTGGAGAACCATTTCACGACTTATATTTCTAAAGTTACAGGGGTATTTTTTGCGACTTGTCTCACTCAAGTAAGACCAGTCACTTGAAAGTCACACCTATACTTTACTGATACTAAAGTCACTGAGAATCTTTGTTACCACTTTAGTTTCAACTTTGATCCCTTGAAAGACGCTGGAGAACCATTTCGCGACTTATATTTCTAAAGTTAAAGAGGTATTTTTTGCGACTTGTCTCACTCAAGTTAGACCTGTCACTTGAAAGTCACACCTATACTTTACTGATACTAAAGTCAATGAGAATCTTTGTCACCACTTTAGTTGCAACTTTGATCCCTTTAAAGACGCTGAAGAACCATTTCGCGACTTATATTTCTAAAGTTACAGGGGTATTTTTTGCGACTTGTCTCACTGAAGTTAGACCAGTCATTTGAAAGTCACACCTATACTTTACTGATACTAAAGTCACTGAGAATCTTTGTTACCACTTTAGTTTCAACCTTGATCCCTTGAAAGACGCTGGAGAACAATTTCACGACTTATATTTCTAAAGTTACAGGGGTATTTTTTCCGACTTGTCTCACTCAAGTTAGACCAGTCACTTGAAAGTCACACCTATACTTTACTGATACTAAAGTCAATGAGAATCTTTGTCACCACTTTAGTTGCAACTTTGATCCCTTGAAAGACGCTGGAGAACCATTTCACGACTTATATTTCTAAAGTTACAGGGGTATTTTTTGCGACTTGTCTCACTCAAGTAAGACCAGTCACTTGAAAGTCACACCTGTACTTTACTGATACTAAAGTCACTGAGAATCTTTGTTACCACTTTAGTTTCAACCTTGATCCCTTGAAAGACGCTGGAGAACCATTTCGCGACTTATATTTCTAAAGTTACAGAGGTATTTTTTGCGACTTGTCTCACTCAAGTTAGAACTGTCACTTGAAAGTCACACCTATACTTTACTGATACTAAAGTCAATGAGAATCTTTGTCACCACATTAGTTGCAACTTTGATCCATTGTAAGACGCTGGAGAACCATTTCACGATTTGTCTTTCTAAAGTTACAGAGATATTTTTTGCGACTTGTCTTACTCACGTTAGACCAGTCACTTGAAAGACGCTGGAGAACCATTTCACGACTTATATTTCTAAAGTTACAGGGGTATTTTTTGCGACTTGTCTCACTCAAGTAAGACCAGTCACTTGAAAGTCACACCTATACTTTACTGATACTAAAGTCACTGAGAATCTTTGTTACCACTTTAGTTTCAACCTTGATCCCTTGAAAGACGCTGGAGAACAATTTCACGACTTATATTTCTAAAGTTACAGGGGTATTTTTTCCGACTTGTCTCACTCAAGTTAGACCAGTCATTTGAAAGTCACACCTATACTTTACTGATACTAAAGTCAATGAGAATCTTTGTCACCACTTTAGTTGCAACTTTGATCCCTTGAAAGACGCTGGAGAACCATTTCACGACTTATATTTCTAAAGTTACAGGGGTATTTTTTGCGACTTGTCTCACTCAAGTTAGAACTGTCACTTGAAAGTCACACCTATACTTTACTGATACTAAAGTCAATGAGAATCTTTGTCACCACATTAGTTGCAACTTTGATCCATTGTAAGACGCTGGAGAACCATTTCACGATTTGTCTTTCTAAAGTTACAGAGATATTTTTTGCGACTTGTCTTACTCACGTTAGACCAGTCACTTGAAAGACGCTGGAGAACCATTTCACGACTTTTATTTCTAAAGTTACAGGGGTATTTTTTCCGACTTGTCTCACTCAAGTTAGAACTGTCACTTGAAAGTCACACCTATACTTTACTGATACTAAAGTCAATGAGAATCTTTGTCACCACATTAGTTGCAACTTTGATCCATTGTAAGACGCTGGAGAACCATTTCACGATTTGTCTTTCTAAAGTTACAGAGATATTTTTTGCGACTTGTCTTACTCACGTTAGACCAGTCACTTGAAAGACGCTGGAGAACCATTTCACGACTTATATTTCTAAAGTTACAGGGGTATTTTTTGCGACTTGTCTCACTCAAGTAAGACCAGTCACTTGAAAGTCACACCTATACTTTACTGATACTAAAGTCACTGAGAATCTTTGTCACCACTTTAGTTGCAACTTTGATCCCTTGAAAGACGCTGGAGAACCTTTTCACGACTTATATTTCTAAAGTTACAGGGGTATTTTTTGCGACTTGTCTCACTCAAGTAAGACCAGTCACTTGAAAGTCACACCTATACTTTACTGATACTAAAGTCACTGAGAATCTTTGTTACCACTTTAGTTTCAACTTTGATCCCTTGAAAGACGCTGGAGAACCATTTCGCGACTTATATTTCTAAAGTTACAGAGGTATTTTTTGCGACTTGTCTCACTCAAGTTAGACCAGTCATTTGAAAGTCACACCTATACTTTACTGATACTAAAGTCAATGAGAATCTTTGTCACCACTTTAGTTGCAACTTTGATCCCTTGAAAGATGCTGGAGAACCATTTCGCGACTTATATTTCTGAAGTTATAGGGGTATTTTTTGCGACTTGTCTCACTGAAGTTAAATCAGTCACTTGAAAGTCACACCTATACTTTACTGATACTAAAGTCACTGAGAATCTTTGTTACCACTTTAGTTTAAACCTTGATCCCTTGAAAGACGCTGGAGAACCATTTCGCGACTTATATTTCTAAAGTTACAGAGGTATTTTTTGCGACTTGTCTCACTCAAGTTAGAACTGTCACTTGAAAGTCACACCTATACTTTACTGATACTAAAGTCAATGAGAATCCTTGTCACCACATTAGTTGCAACTTTGATCCATTGTAAGACGCTGGAGAACCATTTCACGATTTGTCTTTCTAAAGTTACAGAGATATTTTTTGCGACTTGTCTTACTCACGTTTGACCAGTCACTTGAAAGACGCTGGAGAACCATTTCACGACTTATATTTCTAAATTTACAGGGGTATTTTTTGCGACTTGTCTCACTCAAGTTAGAACTGTCACTTGAAAGTCACACCTATACTTTACTGATACTAAAGTCAATGAGAATCTTTGTCACCACTTTAGTTGCAACTTTGATCCCTTGAAAGACGCTGGAGAACCATTTCACGACTTATATTTCTAAAGTTACAGGGGTATTTTTTGCGACTTGTCTCACTGAAGTTAGACCAGTCATTTGAAAGTCACACCTATACTTTACTGATACTAAAGTCACTGAGAATCTTTGTTACCACTTTAGTTTCAACCTTGATCCCTTGAAAGACGCTGGAGAACAATTTCACGACTTATATTTCTAAAGTTACAGGGGTATTTTTTCCGACTTGTCTCACTCAAGTTAGACCAGTCACTTGAAAGTCACACCTATACTTTACTGATACTAAAGTCAATGAGAATCTTTGTCACCACTTTAGTTGCAACTTTGATCCCTTGAAAGACGCTGGAGAACCATTTCATGACTTATATTTCTAAAGTTACAGGGGTATTTTTTGCGACTTGTCTCACTCAAGTAAGACCAGTCACTTGAAAGTCACACCTGTACTTTACTGATACTAAAGTCACTGAGAATCTTTGTTACCACTTTAGTTTCAACCTTGATCCCTTGAAAGACGCTGGAGAACCATTTCGCGACTTATATTTCTAAAGTTACAGAGGTATTTTTTGCGACTTGTCTCACTCAAGTTAGAACTGTCACTTGAAAGTCACACCTATACTTTACTGATACTAAAGTCAATGAGAATCTTTGTCACCACATTAGTTGCAACTTTGATCCATTGTAAGACGCTGGAGAACCATTTCACGATTTGTCTTTCTAAAGTTACAGAGATATTTTTTGCGACTTGTCTTACTCACGTTAGACCAGTCACTTGAAAGACGCTGGAGAACCATTTCACGACTTATATTTCTAAAGTTACAGGGGTATTTTTTGCGACTTGTCTCACTCAAGTAAGACCAGTCACTTGAAAGTCACACCTATACTTTACTGATACTAAAGTCACTGAGAATCTTTGTTACCACTTTAGTTTCAACCTTGATCCCTTGAAAGACGCTGGAGAACAATTTCACGACTTATATTTCTAAAGTTACAGGGGTATTTTTTCCGACTTGTCTCACTCAAGTTAGACCAGTCATTTGAAAGTCACACCTATACTTTACTGATACTAAAGTCAATGAGAATCTTTGTCACCACTTTAGTTGCAACTTTGATCCCTTGAAAGACGCTGGAGAACCATTTCACGACTTATATTTCTAAAGTTACAGGGGTATTTTTTGCGACTTGTCTCACTCAAGTTAGAACTGTCACTTGAAAGTCACACCTATACTTTACTGATACTAAAGTCAATGAGAATCTTTGTCACCACATTAGTTGCAACTTTGATCCATTGTAAGACGCTGGAGAACCATTTCACGATTTGTCTTTCTAAAGTTACAGAGATATTTTTTGCGACTTGTCTTACTCACGTTAGACCAGTCACTTGAAAGACGCTGGAGAACCATTTCACGACTTTTATTTCTAAAGTTACAGGGGTATTTTTTCCGACTTGTCTCACTCAAGTTAGAACTGTCACTTGAAAGTCACACCTATACTTTACTGATACTAAAGTCAATGAGAATCTTTGTCACCACATTAGTTGCAACTTTGATCCATTGTAAGACGCTGGAGAACCATTTCACGATTTGTCTTTCTAAAGTTACAGAGATATTTTTTGCGACTTGTCTTACTCACGTTAGACCAGTCACTTGAAAGACGCTGGAGAACCATTTCACGACTTATATTTCTAAAGTTACAGGGGTATTTTTTGCGACTTGTCTCACTCAAGTAAGACCAGTCACTTGAAAGTCACACCTATACTTTACTGATACTAAAGTCACTGAGAATCTTTGTCACCACTTTAGTTGCAACTTTGATCCCTTGAAAGACGCTGGAGAACCTTTTCACGACTTATATTTCTAAAGTTACAGGGGTATTTTTTGCGACTTGTCTCACTCAAGTAAGACCAGTCACTTGAAAGTCACACCTATACTTTACTGATACTAAAGTCACTGAGAATCTTTGTTACCACTTTAGTTTCAACTTTGATCCCTTGAAAGACGCTGGAGAACCATTTCGCGACTTATATTTCTAAAGTTACAGAGGTATTTTTTGCGACTTGTCTCACTCAAGTTAGACCAGTCATTTGAAAGTCACACCTATACTTTACTGATACTAAAGTCAATGAGAATCTTTGTCACCACTTTAGTTGCAACTTTGATCCCTTGAAAGATGCTGGAGAACCATTTCGCGACTTATATTTCTGAAGTTATAGGGGTATTTTTTGCGACTTGTCTCACTGAAGTTAAATCAGTCACTTGAAAGTCACACCTATACTTTACTGATACTAAAGTCACTGAGAATCTTTGTTACCACTTTAGTTTAAACCTTGATCCCTTGAAAGACGCTGGAGAACCATTTCGCGACTTATATTTCTAAAGTTACAGAGGTATTTTTTGCGACTTGTCTCACTCAAGTTAGAACTGTCACTTGAAAGTCACACCTATACTTTACTGATACTAAAGTCAATGAGAATCCTTGTCACCACATTAGTTGCAACTTTGATCCATTGTAAGACGCTGGAGAACCATTTCACGATTTGTCTTTCTAAAGTTACAGAGATATTTTTTGCGACTTGTCTTACTCACGTTTGACCAGTCACTTGAAAGACGCTGGAGAACCATTTCACGACTTATATTTCTAAATTTACAGGGGTATTTTTTGCGACTTGTCTCACTCAAGTTAGAACTGTCACTTGAAAGTCACACCTATACTTTACTGATACTAAAGTCAATGAGAATCTTTGTCACCACTTTAGTTGCAACTTTGATCCCTTGAAAGACGCTGGAGAACCATTTCACGACTTATATTTCTAAAGTTACAGGGGTATTGTTTGCGTCTTGTCTCACTCAAGTAAGACCAGTCACTTGAAAGTCACACCTATACTTTACTGATACTAAAGTCACTGAGAATCTTTGTTACCACTTTAGTTTCAACTTTGATCCCTTGAAAGACGCTGGAGAACCATTTCGCGACTTATATTTCTAAAGTTACAGAGGTATTTTTTGCGACTTGTCTCACTCAAGTTAGACCTGTCACTTGAAAGTCACACCTATACTTTACTGATACTAAAGTCAATGAGAATCTTTGTCACCACTTTAGTTGCAACTTTGATCCCTTGAAAGACGCTGAAGAACCATTTCGCGACTTATATTTCTAAAGTTACAGGGGTATTTTTTGCGACTTGTCTCATTGAAGTTAGACCAGTCATTTGAAAGTCACACCTATACTTTACTGATACTAAAGTCACTGAGAATCTTTGTTACCACTTTAGTTTCAACCTTGATCCCTTGAAAGACGCTGGAGAACAATTTCACGACTTATATTTCTAAAGTTACAGGGGTATTTTTTCCGACTTGTCTCACTCAAGTTAGACCAGTCACTTGAAAGTCACACCTATACTTTACTGATACTAAAGTCAATGAGAATCTTTGTCACCACTTTAGTTGCAACTTTGATCCCTTGAAAGACGCTGGAGAACCATTTCACGACTTATATTTCTAAAGTTACAGGGGTATTTTTTGCGACTTGTCTCACTCAAGTAAGACCAGTCACTTGAAAGTCACACCTGTACTTTACTGATACTAAAGTCACTGAGAATCTTTGTTACCACTTTAGTTTCAACCTTGATCCCTTGAAAGACGCTGGAGAACCATTTCGCGACTTATATTTCTAAAGTTACAGAGGTATTTTTTGCGACTTGTCTCACTCAAGTTAGAACTGTCACTTGAAAGTCACACCTATACTTTACTGATACTAAAGTCAATGAGAATCTTTGTCACCACATTAGTTGCAACTTTGATCCATTATAAGACGCTGGAGAACCATTTCACGATTTGTCTTTCTAAAGTTACAGAGATATTTTTTGCGACTTGTCTTACTCACGTTAGACCAGTCACTTGAAAGACGCTGGAGAACCATTTCACGACTTATATTTCTAAAGTTACAGGGGTATTTTTTGCGACTTGTCTCACTCAAGTAAGACCAGTCACTTGAAAGTCACACCTATACTTTACTGATACTAAAGTCACTGAGAATCTTTGTTACCACTTTAGTTTCAACCTTGATCCCTTGAAAGACGCTGGAGAACAATTTCACGACTTATATTTCTAAAGTTACAGGGGTATTTTTTCCGACTTGTCTCACTCAAGTTAGACCAGTCATTTGAAAGTCACACCTATACTTTACTGATACTAAAGTCAATGAGAATCTTTGTCACCACTTTAGTTGCAACTTTGATCCCTTGAAAGACGCTGGAGAACCATTTCACGACTTATATTTCTAAAGTTACAGGGGTATTTTTTGCGACTTGTCTCACTCAAGTTAGAACTGTCACTTGAAAGTCACACCTATACTTTACTGATACTAAAGTCAATGAGAATCTTTGTCACCACATTAGTTGCAACTTTGATCCATTGTAAGACGCTGGAGAACCATTTCACGATTTGTCTTTCTAAAGTTACAGAGATATTTTTTGCAACTTGTCTTACTCACGTTAGACCAGTCACTTGAAAGACGCTGGAGAACCATTTCACGACTTTTATTTCTAAAGTTACAGGGGTATTTTTTCCGACTTGTCTCACTCAAGTTAGAACTGTCACTTGAAAGTCACACCTATACTTTACTGATACTAAAGTCAATGAGAATCTTTGTCACCACATTAGTTGCAACTTTGATCCATTGTAAGACGCTGGAGAACCATTTCACGATTTGTCTTTCTAAAGTTACAGAGATATTTTTTGCGACTTGTCTTACTCACGTTAGACCAGTCACTTGAAAGACGCTGGAGAACCATTTCACGACTTATATTTCTAAAGTTACAGGGGTATTTTTTGCGACTTGTCTCACTCAAGTAAGACCAGTCACTTGAAAGTCACACCTATACTTTACTGATACTAAAGTCACTGAGAATCTTTGTTACCACTTTAGTTTCAACCTTGATCCCTTGAAAGACGCTGGAGAACAATTTCACGACTTATATTTCTAAAGTTACAGGGGTATTTTTTCCGACTTGTCTCACTCAAGTTAGACCAGTCACTTGAAAGTCACACCTATACTTTACTGATACTAAAGTCAATGAGAATCTTTGTCACCACTTTAGTTGCAACTTTGATCCCTTGAAAGACGCTGGAGAACCTTTTCACGACTTATATTTCTAAAGTTACAGGGGTATTTTTTGCGACTTGTCTCACTCAAGTAAGACCAGTCACTTGAAAGTCACACCTATACTTTACTGATACTAAAGTCACTGAGAATCTTTGTTACCACTTTAGTTTCAACTTTGATCCCTTGAAAGACGCTGGAGAACCATTTCGCGACTTATATTTCTAAAGTTACAGAGGTATTTTTTGCGACTTGTCTCACTCAAGTTAGACCAGTCATTTGAAAGTCACACCTATACTTTACTGATACTAAAGTCAATGAGAATCTTTGTCACCACTTTAGTTGCAACTTTGATCCCTTGAAAGATGCTGGAGAACCATTTCGCGACTTATATTTCTGAAGTTATAGGGGTATTTTTTGCGACTTGTCTCACTGAAGTTAAATCAGTCACTTGAAAGTCACACCTATACTTTACTGATACTAAAGTCACTGAGAATCTTTGTTACCGCTTTAGTTTCAACCTTGATCCCTTGAAAGACGCTGGAGAACAATTTCACGACTTGCCTTTATAAAATTACAGGGTTATTTTTTGCGACTTGTCTTACTCACGTTAGACCAGTCAATTGAAAGACGCTGGAGAACCATTTCACGACTTATATTTCTAAAGTTACAGGGGTATTTTTAGCGACTTGTCTCACTCAAGTAAGACCAGTCACTTGAAAGTCACACCTATTCTTTACTGATACTAAATTCACTGAGAATCTTTGTTACCACTTTAGTTTCAACCTTGATCCCTTGAAAGACGCTGGAGAACAATTTCACGACTTATATTTCTAAAGTTACAGGGGTATTTTTTCCGACTTGTCTCACTCAAGTTAGACCAGTCACTTGAAAGTCACACCTATACTTTACTGATACTAAAGTCAATGAGAATCTTTGTCACCACTTTAGTTGCAACTTTGATCCATTGTAAGACGCTGGAGAACCATTTCACGATTTGTCTTTCTAAAGTTACAGAGATATTTTTTGAGACTTGTCTTACTCACGTTAGACCAGTCACTTGAAAGACGCTGGAGAACCATTTCACGACTTATATTTCTAAAGTTACAGGGGTATTTTTTGCGACTTGTCTCACTCAAGTAAGACCAGTCACTTGAAAGTCACACCTATACTTTACTGATACTAAAGTCACTGAGAATCTTTGTTACCACTTTAGTTTCAACCTTGATCCCTTGAAAGACGCTGGAGAACAATTTCACGACTTATATTTCTAAAGTTACAGGGGTATTTTTTCCGACTTGTCTCACTCAAGTAAGACCAGTCACTTGAAAGTCACACCTATACTTTACTGATACTAAAGTCACTGAGAATCTTTGTTACCACTTTAGTTTCAACCTTGATCCCTTGAAAGACGCTGGAGAACAATTTCACGACTTATATTTCTAAAGTTACAGGGGTATTTTTTGCGACTTGTCTCACTCAAGTAAGACCAGTCACTTGAAAGTCACACCTATACTTTACTGATACTAAAGTCACTGAGAATCTTTGTTACCACTTTAGTTTCAACCTTGATCCCTTGAAAGACGCTGGAGAACAATTTCACGACTTATATTTCTAAAGTTACAGGGGTATTTTTTGCGACTTGTCTCACTCAAGTAAGACCAGTCACTTGAAAGTCACACCTATACTTTACTGATACTAAAGTCACTGAGAATCTTTGTTACCACTTTAGTTTCAACCTTGATCCCTTGAAAGACGCTGGAGAACAATTTCACGACTTATATTTCTAAAGTTACAGGGGTATTTTTTCCGACTTGTCTCACTCAAGTTTGACCAGTCATTTGAAAGTTACACCTATACTTTTCTGATACTAAAGTCACTGAAAATCTTTGTTACCACTTTAGTTTCAACCTTGATCCCTTGAAAGACGCTGGAGAACAATTTCACGACTTATATTTCTAAAGTTACAGGGGTATTTTTTGCGACTTGTCTCACTCAAGTAAGACCAGTCACTTGAAAGTCACACCTATACTTTACTGATACTAAAGTCACTGAGAATCTTTGTTACCACTTTAGTTTCAACCTTGATCCCTTGAAAGACGCTGGAGAACAATTTCACGACTTATATTTCTAAAGTTACAGGGGTATTTTTTCCGACTTGTCTCACTCAAGTTTGACCAGTCACTTGAAAGTCACACCTATACTTTACTGATACTAAAGTCAATGAGAATCTTTGTCACCACTTTAGTTGCAACTTTGATCCCTTGAAAGACGCTGGAGAACCATTTCACGACTTATATTTCTAAAGTTACAGGGGTATTTTTTGCGACTTGTCTCACTCAAGTAAGACCAGTCACTTGAAAGTCACACCTATACTTTACTGATACTAAAGTCACTGAGAATCTTTGTTACCACTTTAGTTTCAACCTTGATCCCTTGAAAGACGCTGGAGAACAATTTCACGACTTATATTTCTAAAGTTACAGGGGTATTTTTTCCGACTTGTCTCACTCAAGTTTGACCAGTCATTTGAAAGTTACACCTATACTTTACTGATACTAAAGTCACTGAGAATCTTTGTTACCACTTTAGTTTCAACCTTGATCCCTTGAAAGACGCTGGAGAACCATTTCGCGACTTATATTTCTAAAGTTACAGAGGTATTTTTTGCGTCTTTTCTCACTCAAGTTAGAACTGTCACTTGAAAGTCACACCTATACTTTACTGATACTAAAGTCAATGAGAATCTTTGTCACCGAATTAGTTGCAACTTTGATCCATTGTAAGACGCTGGAGAACCATTTCACGATTTGTCTTTCTAAAGTTACAGAGATATTTTTTGCGACTTGTCTTACTCACGTTAGACCAGTCACTTGAAAGACGCTGGAGAACCATTTCACGACTTATATTTCTAAAGTTACAGGGGTATTTTTTGCGACTTGTCTCACTCAAGTAAGACCAGTCACTTGAAAGTCACACCTATACTTTACTGATACTAAAGTCACTGAGAGTCTTTGTTACCCCTTTAGTTTCAACCTTGATCCCTTGAAAGACGCTGGAGAACAATTTCACGACTTATATTTCTAAAGTTACAGGGGTATTTTTTCCGACTTGTCTCACTCAAGTTAGACCAGTCACTTGAAAGTCACACCTATACTTTACTGATACTAAAGTCAATGAGAATCTTTGTCACCACTTTAGTTGCAACTTTGATCCCTTGAAAGACGCTGGAGAACCATTTCACGACTTATATTTCTAAAGTTACAGGGGTATTTTTTGCGACTTGTCTCACTCAAGTAAGACCAGTCACTTGAAAGTCACACCTATACTTTACTGATACTAAAGTCACTGAGAATCTTTGTTACCACTTTAGTTTCAACTTTGATCCCTTGAAAGACGCTGGAGAACCATTTCGCGACTTATATTTCTAAAGTTACAGAGGTATTTTTCGCGACTTGTCTCACTCAAGTTAGACCAGTCATTTGAAAGTCACACCTATACTTTACTGATACTAAAGTCAATGAGAATCTTTGTCACCACTTTAGTTGCAACTTTGATCCCTTGAAAGATGCTATAGAACCATTTCGCGACTTATATTTCTGAAGTTACAGGGGTATTTTTTGCGACTTGTCTCACTGAAGTTAGATCAGTCACTTGAAAGTCACACCTATACTTTACTGATACTAAAGTCACTGAGAATCTTTGTTACCGCTTTAGTTTCAACCTTGATCCCTTGAAAGACGCTGGAGAACAATTTCACGACTTGCCTTTATAAAATTACAGGGTTATTTTTTGCGACTTGTCTTACTCACGTTAGACCAGTCAATTGAAAGACGCTGGAGAACCATTTCACGACTTATATTTCTAAAGTTACAGGGGTATTTTTAGCGACTTGTCTCACTCAAGTAAGACCAGTCACTTGAAAGTCACACCTATTCTTTACTGATACTAAAGTCACTGAGAATCTTTGTTACCACTTTAGTTTCAACCTTGATCCCTTGAAAGACGCTGGAGAACAATTTCACGACTTATATTTCTAAAGTTACAGGGGTATTTTTTCCGACTTGTCTCACTCAAGTTAGACCAGTCACTTGAAAGTCACACCTATACTTTACTGATACTAAAGTCAATGAGAATCTTTGTCACCACTTTAGTTGCAACTTTGATCCATTGTAAGACGCTGGAGAACCATTTCACGATTTGTCTTTCTAAAGTTACAGAGATATTTAGACTTGTCTTACTCACGTTAGACCAGTCACTTGAAAGACGCTGGAGAACCATTTCACGACTTATATTTCTAAAGTTACAGGGGTATTTTTTGCGACTTGTCTCACTCAAGTAAGACCAGTCACTTGAAAGTCACACCTATACTTTACTGATACTAAAGTCAATGAGAATCTTTGTCACCACTTTAGTTGCAACTTTGATCCATTGTAAGACGCTGGAGAACCAGTTCACGACTTATATTTCTAAAGTTACAGGGGTATTTTTTGCGACTTGTCTCACTCAAGTAAGACCAGTCACTTGAAAGTCACACCTATACTTTACTGATACTAAAGTCACTGAGAATCTTTGTTACCACTTTAGTTTCAACCTTGATCCCTTGAAAGACGCTGGAGAACAATTTCACGACTTATATTTCTAAAGTTACAGGGGTATTTTTTCCGACTTGTCTCACTCAAGTTTGACCAGTCACTTGAAAGTCACACCTATACTTTACTGATACTAAAGTCAATGAGAATCTTTGTCACCACTTTAGTTGCAACTTTGATCCCTTGAAAGACGCTGGAGAACCAGTTCACGACTTATATTTCTAAAGTTACAGGGGTATTTTTTGCGACTTGTCTCACTCAAGTAAGACCAGTCACTTGAAAGTCACACCTATACTTTACTGATACTAAAGTCACTGAGAATCTTTGTTACCACTTTAGTTTCAACTTTGATCCCTTGAAAGACGCTGGAGAACCATTTCGCGACTTATATTTCTAAAGTTACAGAGGTATTTTTTGCGACTTGTCTCACTCAAGTTAGACCTGTCACTTGAAAGTCACACCTATACTTTACTGATACTAAAGTCAATGAGAATCTTTGTCACCACTTTAGTTGCAACTTTGATCCCTTGAAAGACGCTGGAGAACCATTTCGAGACTTATATTTCTAAAGTTACAGGGGTATTTTTTGCGACTTGTCTCACTGAAGTTAGACCAGTCATTTGAAAGTCACACCTATACTTTACTGATACTAAAGTCAATGAAAATCTTTGTCACCACATTAGTTGCAACTGTGATCCCTTGAAAGATGCTGGAGAACCATTTCGCGACTTATATTTCTGAAGTTACAGGGGTATTTTTTGCGACTTGTCTCACTGAAGTTAGATCAGTCACTTGAAAGTCACACCTATACTTTACTGATACTAAAGTCACTGAGAATCTTTGTTACCACTTTAGTTTCAACCTTGATCCCTTGAAAGACGCTGGAGAACAATTTCACGACTTGCCTTTCTAAAATTACAGGGTTATTTTTTGCGACTTGGCTTACTCACGTTAGACCAGTCACTTGAAAGACGCTGGAGAACCATTTCACGACTTATATTTCTAAAGTTACAGGGGTATTTTTTGCGACTTGTCTCTTTCAAGTAAGACCAGTCACTTGAAAGTCACACCTATACTTTACTGATACTAAAGTCACTGAGAATCTTTGTTACCACTTTAGTTTCAACCTTGATCCCTTGAAAGACGCTGGAGAACAATTTCACGACTTATATTTCTAAAGTTACAGGGGTATTTTTTCCGACTTGTCTCACTCAAGTTAGACCAGTCACTTGAAAGTCACACCTATACTTTACTGATACTAAAGTCAATGAGAATCTTTGTCACCACTTTAGTTGCAACTTTGATCCCTTGAAAGACGCTGGAGAACCATTTCACGACTTATATTTCTAAAGTTACAGGGGTATTTTTTGAGACTTGTCTCACTCAAGTAAGACCAGTCACTTGAAAGTCACACCTATACTTTACTGATACTAAAGTCACTGAGAATCTTTGTTACCACTTAAGTTTCAACCTTGATCCCTTGAAAGACGCTGGAGAACAATTTCACGACTTATATTTCTAAAGTTACAGAGGTATTTTTTGCGACTTGTCTCACTCAAGTTAGACCTGTCACTTGAAAGTCACAACTATACTTTACTGATACTAAAGTCAATGAGAATCTTTGTCACCACTTTAGTTGCAACTTTGATCCCTTGAAAGACGCTGGAGAACCATTTCGCGACTTATATTTCTAAAGTTACAGGGGTATTTTTTGCGACTTGTCTCACTGAAGTTAGACCAGTCACTTGAAAGTCACACCTATACTTTACTGATACTAAAGTCACTGAGAATCTTTGTTACCACTTTAGTTTCAACCTTGATCCTTTGAAAGACGCTGGAGAACAATTTCACGACTTGCCTTTCTAAAGTTACAGGGCTATTTTTGCGACTTGTCTCACTCAAGTTAGACTAGTCACTTGAAAGTCTGGCAAGCAGTTTTTTTGAGATCTCTTAAAATTAAATATCTGAATCTCAAAAAAGTTGCTAAATAGAGTCACAACAATTGTATTCAAGTGTCATTTTTTTAAAAATGGCTCCAAAAGACCTCTCAATATGACTTTGAAGAAAAAATTATTTCTTTAAATGTGTTTGTTAAAAAGAATTTTACATACAATATTGCTCGATTCTCTAATACTCATAGTGTCAGAAAAAAAAGATTTTAAAAGTCAAAATGCCCTTTGACCAAATTACCTAACAATATTTAAACAAATTTATTTAAATATAATATTATTAAATATCTCTTAATATAATGATATAAATTTATTAATTTATTATTAAGAAAGAATTTGGATTTATTTTCCAATACTATTTTTAAAATAAATGTATACCATTTATCCTTAAAATTTAATGTTAAAAGTTTCAGATCTTACACAACTCAAATTTTACATATTTATAACCACAAACCGTCTTGATAAAATTTATCTTATTCGAAGATATTATTGCACTGGTTGAAAAATAAAGTTTTTAAGCGAACAGTCTTATAAGCAAAGCATTTTTGTAATACTTTAATTTTGAATAAAATGCTTTATTCTATTTTGCACACATTTGTAGTGATATTGATTGTGTTTACACTACAAGATTAATTTTCATGATAAAATATAGACGAATTTTCAATAGAATATAAAGCACTTTGCATGGTGTTCAGACCCTTAGATTTCTTAAATAATCCGCAATTTCAAATGCAAGGAACAAATTTAGTTAAATATGAAATTTTATTTTTACAACAAATAAAAATATATACTGAGCGATTGATGTGTGAAAATCATTCAAAAGAATAAGCATCGAATTAATATTTGTTCGCTCGCAAAAAGCAAACGATTTAAAAACAAAAACATACCACAGCGCCATTTTTTGTTCAACACATTTTTTTTTCAATGAGTGGCTCAAATTCCGACAATTTTAGCTTTGATGCTATCACTCAAAATTGAATCTAATTGTTTTTAAAAGATATGTTTCAAGATTAAAATTCGTTAGTTTGTGCTGAATCCGTTAGAAACGATTTCACATGCCTTTGCTTCATAAAAAAGCTTTGTTCTACTTTCATTAAATGTTATTTGTTTGATGTTAATTTTTTATGTTTAATTACTTAGTTGCAATATAATTATTTAGTGAAAAACGACAAAAAACTGCATATCCTA
This sequence comes from Parasteatoda tepidariorum, assembly GCF_982258835.1. Lineage (NCBI taxonomy): Eukaryota > Metazoa > Arthropoda > Arachnida > Araneae > Theridiidae > Parasteatoda > Parasteatoda tepidariorum. Next base: position 38,514,964 of record NC_141758.1, on the reverse strand, counting down.
TGCCACATCTTTAAAAATAATAGCCCATTCTGACATTGTTTGAATTTATAAACGAAGAACTCATGACGATGATGTCACCAAAAATTGAATAGTTCAAAAAGTGATCACTTTTGAGAAATCTTGCTTCTAAACTCGCAAATGATTTCATTCTTTTATGGTTTGTTTCATAACCTTAGCGTTTTTTTTTCTTTCTAAAAGTGTTATGAATAATAATCTCGTGATTTTAAGAAGCTTTGAACTATTGTAGTGGTTATTTTATAAGTAGAATGGAAGATGCGAGTCCTACTTATTTTGTTTTCGTACACAAAAGCTCTTATATTTGCGAATAAACTCCTATTTGTGATTTAAGTGAAATTAGAATAAGTTAGTATTTTATTACTGACGATTAAAGAAAATTTATATGCTTTGAGTTCACTTTCCTTGTTCTATTTTTTAGGTTTATTTAATTTTTTTGTTTAAGGCTCTTTCGTTTTCAAATACTTATCGAGTGTTAACTTTTTATTGCCAAGTCAATGTTGTTTCATTTTAATCACTTTTTTTTCTAAGTCTCTGTTCGTTTTGATGATAATGCACCCCAACAACTATATTTTTAGGTGGTTTTTATTTTCGTATTTAGATTGATTGATTTTGCAAAGCGATTAATGTTTTTGCTCAGTTTTAATATTGTAGGCTTTTTTTAATAAATACATAATTTTTTAAGAGTTTAGAAATTAGAATAATTGAAGTTTTATTTCAATTCAAAGTCTTGATTTTTAATTACAAATATGCACTGGATACTTCCAAAACTATTCTAATAGTGAAATTTACTTGATGCAATAAATATTCAGTATTTGAACAGAAACCGAAAAATTCGGTTGAAGATTACTAACATTATTTAATATCATATCAATTCATATATATCAAAATACAGAACTATTTAAATTATATGTGAGTTAACACAATAATAAAATTAAACAATTTTTAAATTTATTATAAAATTTTATTTTAAATAATAAGTACAACTTTATTTTTGATTTAATAATTATATTTATTCTTATAAATGAATATAAATGTAATGAGTCTTCGATTTAAATGAAAAATTAACAATATTCGTAAAAATATAGAGCTATTTAAAATATTAAAAAAAAATTTAAAGCAAAACATAATGCATGGGAAGGAATAAGCTTTAAAGATGAATATTTGCTCTGATTTAATTAAAAATGAAAGTCTTCGATACTAGAATAGAAGGAATAAATATTTTTTAAGAAATGTATTCGTTACCTGTTCCATTTCAAAGAGAGTTAAATATGCATTAATTGGCCAAAGACAATTTAGCATATAATAGGGTAGAGTGGGTTCAATTGTAACAGGGTACGATTGTAACAAAGCAAAAATTTCGAATGTCGGGTTCTAGATTTGGTTCTTATGTGGCGCACAAGGTGTATTTAATAAATCTACATGTACACCCCTGCTGGCAACCATTTTTATGCACTTTTGAAAGAGTTACATCACAAAAGATATTTTCCCGCTACGTGAGTACTTTTTTTGGTATTAGAATATTATATTGTAACAAAGTAATTTTGTTTAAACAAATAAAAATTATTAACTGAATATGTAAGTAAACACCTTAATTAACATTTAAAAAAAAAAGATTAGTTTTGTTAATTAACTAGCATTGTTTTTAACAAATGAAGCTGAAATGGCGTCTTGGGAACGATTGTAACAATAAGTAAAGGGGCGATTGTAACAGCTGAAAATAATTAATCTTATGTTTACAAACCATTACTTAACTCTTTAAGAACCACCAATAGTTTCCTATATCATTTATATTATGTTGCATGCGCATTATTTTATTTGTCATTTTTCACAGCATAAATTAAAATTTTTAACCCCTTAAAGTTAAAAGTTTAACCTTTTAGGTCTTTGCTCATTTTTATTTTCACTCCTAAAATATCACTACTATTTTGATCAGTAAAAAATATATCACAACTATGATAATATGTATAATTAACTATGTTTTAGTTGAATTTATGAACTGTTGCAATTGACCCCGTAAGCGGGGACAATTGTAACAAGTGCACGACTGTCAAAAATTGTTAATAACTAACATAATAACATTTAAAATAAGGTTTTTTCTTTCTAGTAGAGGATAGTCTACTTTACTCGTCTGTCAATTAATACTAATAATATATTGGATTTTTGTTAGTTAAAAATAGTTAAGTAAAAAATGTTACAATTGACCCCACTCTCCCCTACTGTTTATGAATTTCAATTTTAATAATAAATTCAAAGGAGCTATTATTTTTTTAAATAAAACTTCCATACAACACGTTTTAATTTATAAATAAAATAATAAAGCTGGTTCAAGTTATAATTACTAAAGTATCTTTAAAAACTGAAGTTTATTATTACCAGGGGCGGCAAATTTCTTCCAAGGTGGAAAAAGCCGTGGAAAAAATCTATAACCCATGTTGAAGCGATAAAATATGCTCATTTTAAAAAAGGAAATATCAAGCAATTAAATTTTAAGCAGTTTTAATTGAAATCTCGTTATAGTATTAATTTCCAACTCTATCAAAAAATTTTGTTGATTATAAAAAACAAATATTGAAAAGAAAATAAATTTAATAGTTACCTTAAGAAATTGAAAGAGTAATTTTTAAACAAAAGAGTATATTAGAATATTATTTGGAAATATTTACGTATCATAATATAAGCATTCCGAACCACAAAACAGACATAAGAATTTTCAATCAGTAATTACCGAATTTCAATTTTTAATCGATGATTAATTGTATAAAATCTAAAGAAATTTCATAAAATCGAGAATGATTATTTGAAAGCGACATACAATTATAGAGTATTTACTTAAAATAAAACTTGTAAATTTTAAATTTAAATATCATAGCAAAGTTTTTTTTCTGATATTTTCGTGGTTTTACAATATTTTGCTCAGGATTCACTAATATTAAAATTTTATGGTAAAAGATATAATTAATAGTTAATAATTAATAGTTAAGCTACATCAGTTTGTTTACTATTAACAATAACTATTTATAATTTCTCAAAAAAATAGTCAAAAAAATTAGCAAAATAATACTTTTCAAAATAAATTAATTTTAACTATCCATTAAATAAAATTGTAAAATAAATATATTTGGTTATTCTTAGTTTCCTTCAGTTTTTTTTTTTTTTTTTTTTTTTTTTTTCATTTTTTTCACTTTCGTCCAGTGTTTTGGACTGAAAGAAATAAGTATGTTCCGGACAGAATGCCAACTTTGATTATAACAGATAACAACTCGCAAACTAAAACTTATAAGTTAGTGAAAATGAACAATAAGAAATCATTCAAAGCATCTTCCGATAAAATAATTTAATACTTAAAAGCTGAATATTTTCATAAGGGTACAAAAAAAATATTTTTAAAAAATTGCCCTATATATATACCATTGACTAAGATTTATTTTAACAAGAATTGTGTGAATGTGTGTGTTGTGACGTCAATGCATGATTCTAAAAAGGTTACTTTGTCCAACTTTTGATAAGAATAATAGAAATTTTGCCAAGGAATCTCTATTTTTTTTGTTAATTTTCTATTTCTCTGTCAATTCTTTTGACAAAAAATTACTAAACGTTAGAAGAGCGGAGATAAATAGAATCTTCGTTTTTGGATTTAGTACAATTTTACTTAATTTATTAAAAGAGGTGTATTTCGAAATAGAAAAAGTTATAAGTTCTTCAGTTACAATTTGTTTTATTAGATTAGTCATACTTTGTTTTACTATTTTTAGTGAACTATAAATATTTTCAAATAATGATAATATAATTATGCATGCTTTGTAATAGTCGTAAAATTGAATTCAGTTTTACTTCCATTTCTGCTGACATTTCATTGTGCACACAGATGGTTATAAAAATTGAATACAGCTTATTTATGGTTATTAAACATATTATTCCGATATGGAACTATATTTTACCATTATTCAAAATTATGTTTTAATATAATACTTAAAATCGCTGATATAAATCATCATTGCCACTAAATAGAGCCAACTAAATTGCTTCTGCAATCAGAAAATATCTGAAGACTCAAGAAAATGAAATACTTATTCTTGCTGCTCGCCCTTCTTGCTGTTGTAGTACAATTAGCCAGTGCTGAATTAGTAATAGACGCATCCAGTGAGTATAATATTTCCTCTTCTGCCTTTCCTTTATATATATATATATATATATATATATATATATATATATATATATATATATATATATATATATATATATATATATATATATATATATATATATATATATATATATATATATATATATATATATATATATATATATATATATATATATATATATATATATATATATATATATATATATATATATATATATATATATATATATATATATATATATATATATATATATATATATATATATATATATATATATATATATATATATATATATATATATATATATATATATATATATATATATATATACTTAAAATAATATATATATATATATATATGTGTAATATCTAAAATACTAGCTTAATAAAATTAAAAGAATCTCTAGAGACTAAACTCAAAAAGAATTATATCTATCTGCAGATAAGCAGATCTGAGAAACATTAAGATTTCTCTTTCACATACTTGACTTAGCTCTTCGCGTATATAGTGAGTTCCGTTGAATAGCGATGAAATCTTTATTTATAAAATGAATTCACACCTCACAGTAAAATATCTTAAAGAAACCAAATTCCCATTAAAATCAAGACTATGTTGAGATATTAGTTCATCTCCATCAGGTCTTAAGATCTTCCAGACGCCGGTTCTAACATCTGGATTTTATAGATCACATGACATGAACATATGTTACGCGAAAAAGTGTACACTTATATTTTGGAAATGAAACGGTAAAGATGTGTCTCGGAGCCTCTGCTCCGTTTGTATATTATTTGTAAATAGATTTCCTTATTCTTTTCTTCAATAAAAGTATAGAAAATTCGTTTTGTTGTCATCCTTATAGGAAAGGATATTAAAAATAAAAAAATGACTGCAAATTCTACGAAATGCAATATAATGATAAATTAACAGCCACGGCTCAAGAGTTTACGAGAAAAAATAGAGAAGGAGCACTACATATATATATATATATATATATATAAATTGCTTCTTAATTATTTCTGTATTTATTTGTTTATATTGTTATTCAACAAAAAACTAAAACATTTTCTAAATGCTCTTTTATTGCTATTCATTTCATTCCAGAGGCCGAGATGCGTCGTCCAAACTGCAATTTTGTCGGAAAATGTGAGCCACCTTGCCGAATAGAAGCTTTACTTGGATGTGAATCTTGTGTTTGCGGAGGTCCCTCCTTCAATGCTTGATTAAGTGTAATCTATACAAAGATGACGAGTTATTCCTATAGTATATTAACTGTGCACTCAAAAAGGCGGCACGTAATGGCTCTTTGCAATGCTCCAATATAAAAAACTCTCAATTCACAATCTTATTCCTTTTCTATATTATTTTCGATTCAAATAAATAAAAATTGATAGTTCATTTTGTTACAGTAGCAATACTTCTGATCCTTTTGCATGGATTCTTCTTAGATTACATATTTGACTTCAAAATAACGCAAAATTAATTTGCATTAACAGTAATTCAATAATTCAATTAATCTAGGATGTTCTGTAACCACCACTCTTGATAAACTTTTCTTTCCTTCAATTATCCATTGATATATTTAAAATCCTTGTTAAAATACTGTTCAAATATAAATTGATCCAACTTGTGTTGCAAATTATTATATGAGAGATATAAAAAAAATTGGCTCTCGGATTGCCTTTGAGAAAATTAATCTGTTTTTCTGCTGAATTAGACTAAGAAAAAGAGAAAAGTGATTATTTGAAATACCTGCAAATTTCAGTCTATAATCAAACAGAATTTGAAGTTTTGAAACTAACAACAACAGAAAATAGTATTTTTTTTCCTCAAACTAAAATTTGGTACTCAGTGTCCTTCAGGTGCTGATTTTTACCTATCACGAACCAATGTAAGAAAAACGCTTTTAAAAATATTTTTTTAAATCATAAGTAACATGAAAATTGGTTTTTCTGAAAATTTACATACATAATTTTTTTATTCTTTTTTTTTTATTTTATCACCGTCGTTGAACAGTCTATCCAATTTTAAGTTTACGACTACCTAAGTTCAGCTACGTAACCTTTTAATTTTGAACTAAATTCAGAGGACAAGCAAACTCCTGGATTAAGCATTGGAGGGAAAAATAATTACTTAATACAGCTCAAAAAATGGTACATCATCTCCATACACAACCAATTAGTGAACTGACATCTGCTTTCAACAATACATATCTTATATACAGATTCCATAATGACGTCACTTACGTTGTCTGAAAAGCAAATACATGTTGCCAACACAAACACACGACCAAATGTTAATTTAATGTGTTCAGAGGAGTAACAAACCACCCCAACACCCTAACGTAGAGATATCTTTTTTTATTTTTCCTCCACTGCACAGTTTATGTTCGTTACGTCGTATTAGTAAATTGATCCCTGAGGCATTCTCTTTTCTAGAGGTGTTGCATGGACCCATTTTTTTATCTCTAAAAAGTGACATTGATTTATGTTTGATACCGTCATAAGAAGATTTATATAACTGCTTTAGGCGTAATATATTTATAGACTCTATCAACTCAATTCGATTCTTATAAATTACGCACGCTTTGTTCCTTTCTTTTTCGTACAAATTCATAGAAATGTTGTTGATTTTTTTTTAGAATTATTTATGAAAAAACTTCCATTAATTAACCGTAATGAAATTTTACTGTTTAATTTTATTAATGCTTTAAAAAATGATTGAAAATTAAATCTAATTTTTAGCTTTTTTTTACTTACTATAGGACATTTAAAGTTTTACTCAGTATTTCTTCAAATTTTAATCAAGGATGTACTGGGTACCCGGCAAACACGCAACACTCGCCCTACCCGGATAATGCCCGGACGCAGTAAATAATTTCAATTACCGGTACCGAATCCAGGCAATTTTATAGGGTTTCCAGAGTCCGGTAACAATTAATCTTTAACTCACAAGGGAAACTAGGGAAGTGTGACTCACCAATTTTGAAATAAACTAGTGGGATGTATGCCTTATGAGGAATAATTTTAGGTGGCAACATTCGTTTCGGCCCATAGAAGGTCCTGTGAGAGATAAAAAATAATTCAATATATAGAAAAATTGGTATTTTATTACTTCAATGCAGATTATTAGTTATAGTAATTGTCTCATAATGTAATTTGTAATTAATTTGCTAATTAATTAATTTGCTAATTAATAAATTAATCAGAAAGGTAATTAATTATTAATTAACCATTAATTTATAATTAACTATAATTTATTAATTAATTATTAATTAATTATAAAATAATTAATTGATTTGCAATTTCATACTCCAATTAATTTGGAAAGTTTTTTGAAAAAAAAATTAAAAATTTTGATGTCAATTTTTTTTTTAAATTAACCCTAACAGGTTTTTCTGAAAAACTACAGATATGTAAAATTTTCGAAATCAGTTTTGTGAATAAATATGTATTATATAGTACGTGAACGTACCACAAAATTAATTGGAGTATGAGATAATTACAATAACTAATAGTCTGCATTGAAGTAATAAAATACCGATTTTTCTATATAGTATTAAATTATTTTTTATCTGTCACAGGACCTTCTACGGGCCGAAACGAATGTTGACCCCAAACATTATTCCTCATAAGGCATACATCCCACTAGTTTATCTTAAAATTGGTGAGTCACACTTCTCTAGTTTCTCTTGTCAGTCACATTTAAATTTATAGTAATTTTAAGACTGTTCAAAAAAAAATATTTTCGCAATTATTTCGAATATCCATGTATTTCATCAGTTATTTAATAATCAAGCTGAAATAACTGGTTTATGCATGACATGTTTCAATTTTATACAGAATTTTATTTCAGGGAAACTTTGATAAAGCGGACGCTATTGAGAAAAAGAAATATGATCATGAAAACTGTCCGTTTAAGAGAAGTCCTTGTTAATCCTGAAATCAAATACTCAAAACTATTTTAACTAAATCAAGATGATAGTTAAATAAATACAAAATAAGAAATAGGGAATTACATTAATATTTAAAGTTAATGAAAGCATGATGATTAAAAATCAAAAGATATCTATATAAAATAAAATAGCTTTTTAAAAAAATTTAAAAGAACCACAATTTTTTTATGGCTTTGCACTTAAAAGTAAGAAATGAAATATTTAGTATAATTTATGAGTATCAAGTTGAGTCAGAGTGAGAGTTAATTTTCCTGATATTTTGTTTGTTTTATGTTAATTTTATCTTAAAAAGCGTTGCAAGAACTTCTTATAAAAGTTTTTAAAAAAACGGATGAAAAGTTGGTGGTTTATTTGAAGTTGTTTTTGTTATTCGAAACCGCTGACATTTTATCTGCTTTCTATGAAAAGTTTATAAGAAATCCTTGCAATGCATTTTAATAAAAAAAACATATAAAACAAATAAAATATCTGCAAAATTAACTCACACTATAGCAACTCGATTTGTCACTGGACTCAATTATATAAATACGGCGTTTCTTACTTTAGAAATACTAAATCAGTGACTTAGTGAAGTAATTTTTCAAACATTTCTCCCGTACGAATTCATTAATTTTTTAAAACAATTTTAGGAGTGGGGCTGAAATTGCTACTTGAAGTACATACCCAAATTTCAGAACCGCAGCACCAACGGTTCTGGAGTTATAATTGATTCGAAATAGCATGTAGGGACAAGGACAGACAGTACTATTGTGCAAACACAAAGGAAAAGTTGAAGGAAAAAAAAGGATTGTTAATGTATTAGTCGCCAACTAAATTTAATTTCAGAGGATTGAACTGTTGTAATAGATTTTTCAAGGTCAATCGAAAGAGATAAGTCCTGCAGAAAATTATTTGATTTTGTTAAATTTTGATTATCATGAGCTGACAGCGAGCAACAACGTCATGAAAAATATACAAATTACGTTTAATCTTTATATTCTTGAGATGAAGTTTTAAAAATGTGTTATTCTTATTCTAATAAGATAAAACCAGCAGCAAGGGCTATTAATAATTTTTTTTAAAAAAAGGAAATATTTTAGGTTTATTATTTGGGACGGAAATGTTCGAAGCCACCTTACCTGCTTTCGACCTTTACTGAATTAAAATTTCCACCAAATGTCAGAAAAGTATTCGTTGTTAGGATATCATCTTATATGATCTGTTTTGTTACGCAGCTTAATTAATAGTTTAGTTAACAATGCAAATATATCTGAACTCGTATCTATCTTTACTATCAGCACCAAATTTAGAAAGGCTAGAATTTATAGAAAAAAGCTTGACGAATCTTAAGAGGAAAAAGTATGAAATAAAATAATTTTAGAAAGTTTAAAAATCGAAACTTTCCTTGCACGAAGAAATGAGCAATAAGATGATAAGAGTTAATTTATAAGAATTGAGTTGATACAGTTAATTTTTATAATGATATCGATAATTTTTTCATATATTATGTTCATTTTATACATAGTTTTTCCAGAAATGTGTTAAAAGAATTTATGTAAATTTTTTAAACAAAACAAATGACCGGATGATTGCCATAGTATGAAATGCTGAAAATCGGCAGTTTACCGAGCAGCAATAATAATATCAAATAAATCACCGACTTTTCATCTGCTTTCTTTAAAAATTTTATACGGAATTCTTGTATCAATTTTTTAAGGTAACTTTTATATAAAATGAATAAAAAACCTGAAAATTTAATTAAGATTATCAACTTAACTCGATTCTAATGAGTTTTATTCAATATTTTATTCCCTTCTTTTATTCTGCTTCTCCTCAAAATTAATTTTTTATTTTTTAATTACTAGTTTGTTTTTTTTTAATTATTTATTTTTATTGAACTTGAGTTTAATATCCTTCAAAGATGCGAACTTTGAAGGAAGGATAAATAAAAGCAGAAAATGCGAGTTGTATATAAAATATTTTGTCTTGTGCATTAAGTACTTTTCATTGAGTTTATTTCTCTAGCTAAAAATAAAATTCATAAATTCGGTTAATTATTAGCACGGAATGATCAAATCTTTACTATAGGTAAAATTTTACAATCCACCAAAGATCTTAAAAATCATATTAGTTTTAGGCAAAATTAATAGGTTCCATAAACCTTTTTTTAACAAAAAAAAATCTCAATCTCAAGCATAGTTTAACAAGAAATTATTAAATAAATGATGCTGAATAAAAGTTAATAGGGCAAATAGAACTATTTTTTTAGAACAATACATAAAAAATTCGGATTAAAAAAATAAAATCATATGCTGATTACAACTTTATACACTTAAGTAATAAGGATTATTTACCTAAAACACCATCTTCTAGCTGTATAACACATATTCAATACTCGACTAATTTCTCTGATAGATTTTTCATCTTCATAAAGTACCCTTTTTCCTTTTAGAATGTCCGAGCAATGGGACATTATTTTCTCTAATTTAACTATTAAAATTAGTAAAATTCTAATGAAAGTTAGCAAATCTCTAAATAATCTACAACCGCAAAATGCAACGAAAGACTAAAAGTAAAATTTACTTTGAAATTTACTAGAGACCTCAAGCTGTTGAACCCAACTTTTGACAAATTTTAATTTCTTCAAAAATTTGAAACTTTTTTTTTTAATCTGAACTTTCATTTAGAAAAATTAAGTTTTTATGTATTTTATATTTTAATATTCTATATTTTAATATTTTAACAGGATTTATATGTCTTTAATAAAGTAAGAAAACTGCCGTATCAGTTTTCTTACTCAAAGCACTTTGGTAAAATTAACAATTAAATATGGTTTTATAATATACTAGGAGACTTCGCTCCCTGCTCGCTGGTGCTCGCCAAGCCCCGGAACTGCTTTTGCAGTTCATTTCGGATTGCTTCGCAATCCAATGCTCGCTTTGCTCGCTCATTGGATACGTTCTTAACGTCTAGCTTTTGTATACTTTTTTGAATACTAAAGTTCTGAAAACTTTTCACTGTAGAAAATTCTAAACCTGTACATTTCAATATTAATTTGAAATTGCAAACAGTTCACATATTTTTCTTAATCACACTATTCTAAATTTCAGTTGTTGAGAAAAGTAACTGTTGTAAGTTTTGTTTTAAAGTCTTTCCCACCAGAGGGCTGAAACCATGTGTTGTAAAACAATATGAAATAGTAGTCTGCCACTGAACGCCGGATGTAAAGCATCGGCTTTGATGAAGATAATTTTGTATTTTTAATTCTCTGAAGGGCACCACCCTAATAATATGGAATTTGTAAAATGAATGCATATATTTTTGATTGTTGATGAAGCCCATCATTTTGTGTTTTCATCAGTGTTTAGAAGCAGAACAACTATAAGTTTTTTATTTTATCACAAAATTATAAAATGTATAAAAAACAAAGAAAAGAGTAAGAAAATGAGTATAGTCATAGAAAAAGTTAAAATTATAATATAGTATTTGTCAGTTAAAATAAAATTTTTTGTTTAAGTCATTGCTAACAATTCAAATTTCTCCGAGGTAATTCTAAAGTATCGTATTGTTAAGTTGAAACACAATATTTTTAGTTTTGATGTCAACAAAACAATTCGTCCTGCAGTGGACTGATCGTTAAGACACGGTTCCCAGCAGATCACCGAAGTCAAGCATCATTGACTGCGGTCAGTGGGCGGGTGGGTGTCCACTTGGATCAGTCTGCGTAGGGATCGAGGGTGTGCGGTATTGGTCCTCGTTAAACTGTTCTACCGTAAAGTGCTCGACTTCGCGTGCAGGTCGTCGGGCTACCGAAGCGGAGGTGCCATCCCCTCTGCAGAGGATCAAAATTGTGATAGCATGTCTTCGGATCATCCTCAGGGATGTTTCCCAGACCGTCGCCAATAGCCCATTGTGCAGCTCTATTGCGACGTAAATGAACTACAACAACGACAATACAATTCAATTTTTCACAAAAGCGATTGTTTCCATTGTTAAATTCAATGTCAATAATTCAAATTTTTCTGAGGCAACTCTTGACCTCTAAATATTTTTTTTTAATGTACACATTTCTAAATGCCAGTATTCAACCACAAAATAACTTAAAGTCCTCAAATTTAGCATGAAGTTGTAAAATGTAATGAAAGAGGGCCATAGCAATAATGAAAGTAGAAGTAAAGTTAGCACTGTAAAATTAAAACAATATTTTTAATCAATGAACCTAGTTCTTCAAGAAGCAGTTGTAGAAGTAGGTTGTTTATTTAAATCTTTTTATAGAATTTCTTTAAAAACACAATTGTTAATTTGGACATTTGGCGATACAACACTTATAGAATTGAAGGATTTGTTACGTGAAGCGCTCAGGTATCATAATTTTGATCTAGTTGCGCTTCTATGTCATTTTGATTTATGTTGCTAAGTTAACTTTCAAAAAATTCTATGGCTGGCAACAGCATTTTTATTTTTTAAGTAGTTTATTTTTATTTCTTTTAGAATTCATTATTTTTTTAGCGAAATGTTTTTTAGCCTAACAGAATTCTTTGCCGACTGTTTTCTCTATAAATGAAGAAAATAAAGTAAATATTTAAGTGTTGTGAAAAGAATCTTATTTAGTTGTACAAAGTACTTCAGCCAAAATTTGGGAGCCACGTAAGAGAATTATACATATTAAATCTGAAACACATCATTAAAAGACAGAATGCTTTGGTGTTTTCTAAACGTAAACAAAACAAAGCAAACGTTGCCATCGGCGGAAAAGAAATACAGCCAAAATTTGGGAGCCACGTAAGAGAATTATATATAATAGATGATAAAACTAAAACTAAAGAAAGTGGCGCGACAGCCAATAGAGGGCTAAGGCCTACTGTGCCCATCTCAGTTTTCTTGACCTTTGGGCTCTGGGATGCAGGAGCAGATGTTCCGGTTAGGTGGTCAGCCGAACGCGAAACCCCCAGTGTTTAGTTCCCAAGGATACTTGGTACTCATTTATCGACCCACTGAAGGGATGAAAGGCTGAGTCAACCTTGCCCGGCCCGAGTATCGAACCAGGGACCTGTGGCACGACAGCGTGAAGCGCTACCGCTCAGCCACCGGGCGTCTCGTAATTATAAAGTTATCATTAAATTTTTCATTTCAACACATTTAAAAAGAAAAAAAAAGTGACCCGTAGATGAGGCATTATCCCAACACATTTAATAAAATTCAAAAAAAATTATGGAGTTGCTAAAAATTTTGCTAAATAGTATTGAAAGCTTAAGCTTTCCTATATAAACTTAAACCCTTGTGCCTTAGGTAATTTTTTAATAGTGAATTGCCCGTAGGGCTCATATGCAAAAGAGAGATGCCCCGTCGCGCAAAGCACAAGCGAGAGCCAAACATAGCGGACTCTCGAGTACAAACCCCCAAGTCGCGCTCGAACACAAATCACATTTAGACCTCAACAAGTCTATTTTTAAACGAATTATTAAAAAATAACACAGAAAATCATTTGAATTATAAACACTCAAGATTAATAAATGAATTACCAAAAAGTTACATTTTGATTTATAAATTCCGAAACTAAATTTTAGATTGGTCGCTAAGTTAATAAGAAAAAAAGATGGGAATGAGTTAAGTGTAGGCTTTGTAATAATTTCCTTAATTAATGAATACTCCCAAAACATTTTTTTTGTCATAAACAAGTTATGTATTTAAAAGTGTAAGATATTGGTATGTAGTTATTTTGTAAAATTTCAATATTTTGCAGCAACAAGTTCTTTAAAATTTACTTCGTCAACTGTTATGTAATTATACAGAAACTTTATTGAAATAAAATGCATCACTATGCTCCTTTTATTTCAATTGTAAACGGGAAAAGGATATACATAATTTAAAATTTACAATTACTTTATAATATTAATACCTAATAAGACTTTTAGAAATTTCAGTTGAGTATTAGACGAAAATGGAGTTAGATTCGGAGTCACAAGCTCTCTGGAGTCGGAATTGGATTATTCAACTAGCGACTCCTCAGTACTGTTAAAATAAAAGCATTATTTATTAATATAAATTTTAATATCCTTTTCTTTTTGTATTAATTCAATTATTTCTTTTTTCTTTTAAAAATACTAAAACATTTTCCTATTGCCCAAAAGCAAAGAAATATTCGGTGGCTTTTTATCTTTTAAACTCGAAACGGAAATCTTACATTTCCAAATGATTAATAAATATTTTGTGCATTTTCTTTTTCTCATCTATTTAAATACCGAACTGAAATTAGCATTTAAATCGAATTTAATAAAACAAAAATCATACATTAAAAGATTACCACGCGAAAATATATATCCACTGTCCGGAGCAAGTTAGCATCTCTGGAATGAAACATCGTACCCATCCGGAAATTATTTGCAATAACAGTGTATTGATTTAAAAAGTACATTGCATACTATAACTATTTTTTCCATGCTTTTTATTTTAATGAAGTGAAGTAACAGTACACAACTTTGTGAATCCGTAACCCGGTTGAAGAGTTACGATCTGAAAACAAATATGTCTTATAAACTCAAATGAGGTATCGGAGCAAAGCAAAGATAATTTTCAAAGTTAATAAAGCAGTTTGAATTTAATTTCTTTTTAGTTTATGACAGTCAGTGAACAACCTATCCAATTTTTGAGTTTACGCCTGCCAATGTTTAACTCCATAGCCACAAAAACCTCTTACAATTAGCGTGAAGGCAAGGGTACTCTCACCAATGATTCGTGCCATGACTCGAACCCGGATTACCTCAATGGGAGCTCAATTTTCACAGATACCCTAGCTCAGTTTCAAAAATTATAGTGCACAACATTTTTTTAGCAAATTAATAACTGTGCTCACATTAATGCAATAGTGGGAGGGCTGATAGTAGCAATATGCATCTAATAAAGCCTAGAGCTTCTCTTAAAGCATGAACGAATAATGCCAGTAGATAAGAAAAAGTTTTTTTAAAAATCATATGTTTTAATTTTGTGCTTTTTTTTCAACTTTTACTGTCATGTGAATCAAATTGTAACCATTTAAACTTTTTTTAAAAAAAAGCTAATATCAGTGGGGGATTTTTTTAACAATAATCGCATTTCGGTTTTTCCTTTTCTACATTCATTTATGGTTTTAGTTACCAAAAGTTTCTTGCACTACATCGGATAACATTTTGAATATTGATTTATTTCTTTTTTTTTTTTTTTTTTTTTTGTGTGTAAATAGTGGAGAGCAAAAATTTTAGTCCGTCCAGCACTTCAGAGCTGAAATAAAATTAATAAGTGTATATAAAGTGTAAATGTGTAAATAAAATTTTTAATGACAGTCTGATTTAACTGATTCAGTGGATATACTCTGTTGCCAAGTTAAGATAAAATCATTATCCCTATGGAGAGAGTCCCCATTTAAGTGTACGCCAAACTCCCAGCGAGATAGAATATCAGCATCGCCAACATTTGAAGCTACGTTGCTTCTTTTTGCTTGCTTTCTTCAATCAGGTGAAATGAAGAAAACAAAACTTATTGAATAATCATTTAACAATTAATAAAAATTATATCTAACTAGTGGGCTGCGTCACCTGCTCGCTAACGCTCGCCAACCCCCGAAAATTGCTACGCAATTTTATATGGTTTGCTTCGCTCGCTACTAACTTAGGTACATTGCAAATGCACAAAATTCTAAGAATTCAAAACTATCATTCAAATCCATATGAAAACCTTTTTTTTTAAAAAATTGCAATAATTAATTATAAATTATTAATTAGTAAATACTAAGTCATTAAAATAAATTTGAATTCAAATAAATGACATGTAATTCGTTAAACCTATTAGAAATGTGCTATAGTATAATTAGTAATATAAATCTTAAGTCGCAACGGAGTATAGTAGATAAAGGTACTCTTCAGACATAAAAAAGATTTTAATTCCACTATGTTGATCTGAGGAAAATTATTATTTGAATATAAATGAATAGATTGTATTTTGATTAAATAAATTGGATTGTTTAATCAGATGGGACTTTCACGAAATAAATTTGAGAACTAGAGATGCTACAGACAGTGATACTACATCTAATAAGATATAGAGATACTACATCTAATAATTCAACGGCTTACATGATTCACCACTTTCTGACAGTTAAGCCGTGCTGAGCCTTGTATAATGGGGGCAAAATAAATCGAAAATCTGCAAATTTTGGTTTGTAGGTCTCTACTGTTTCTTAAAATATTTTGTCGAATACCATGCAGTTGGCATCTTTGGAGATCTTGGTGGTTCATGGGCCACATCAAGAATTAAGAGTCCCTTTTAGGCACATTATTTTACTTTCCTTTTCATCAATTAAGAATAATTTTAATTTTATTCCTTAACACTAGAAAGACGGAAAATTAGTATATACCTATATTGCCTAAAAGCAGTCAAAATGACAGGATTGTGAATGCGTAAATAAATTTGTTTAAAATTAATTTTTAACATTTTTTATATTATTTACAGTTATTTAACAAGTTATTAGTAAATATTAACAATAAAAAAAATTATATGTTGTACAAAAAGTCACAAAATTCTAAGAAATTGCGTCATTATAGTTTGCGTCATATATGTTTTTCTAATTGAAATTAAAAGCAGTCAAAATGATTTCCTTAGGCAATCTAGTATTAAATTATGTTCTTTTGAACTTAGTTATAGAATTTTAGTCTTTATAGTTGTCAGTATTTTTAAAACTTCAACCTTAAAGAATTTTTAACTATCAAAAAATTCTAAAAAATTCTTCCTTCCTTACATAAAATTTAGTAACGTGAACTTTGAAAAACTTTAAACAATTAAAAAGTTTTAAAATTGCTAGCATCCCTTAAAATTTAAAAACGAATAACTAAGTTCAATAAAACAAATTTCAAGGAATAAAATGAAACAAAATCTTTTAAAAAATATATTAATTAGTTCCTGAATAAATAAGGAAATTTCGGAGTTAAATTTATCAGTAGATTAACATCAAAGTAAAATTATCTGCCTAAGGGGATTCTTAACTCCATATTGGGGCCCTCGAACCACCAAGACATCAAATTTATTTCGTGAAAATTCAATTATTTATTATTCAGGTGATGCAAGAGTGCAAGGTTTACAGTTAGAGCTGATTTTATGGTCTTGGCTTATTGGGGCCCTCTTCACAAAAGCGGTTCATAGACTTTCTAAAATTCAGCTGAGAGCGCTTATGCAGTAGAATACATTTGGAAATATATGCTATCGCTCCCTGTGAACGCACCCTAAGTAATTTAGAAAAATTCCTTATTTTAAATATTAGCGTTTACATTTTTAAATCATGCACTTTTATTACTGAATACATTTCAGGTGCTCAGTTCAGTTCAGGCGGTGAAGTTTCTGACCCACCTTTGCCAGAATGCTCTTTTAATGGGTGCTCCAACTTGTTATTGCTGAGATGTCATGCCATGTCCATAGAATACTTTATGTGGCTCATAATGGTTTTGTAGTTTGTGAAATATTCAATTACAAAATACTCTCGATTAATAAAGGTATGCATTTTGTATATTATTTTCGATTCTAATAAATAAAAATGGATATTTCATGTAATTTATTTAGCTATAATAACCACATTTCCGATACACTTTGCGTTAATTCCACCTTGATTACAGACTTTGCTTCGTAGACAAGGTATATTTGCCAATAACAAACAGTGATTGATAAAACTCAAATTGCATAATGCTTGATGATAAAACTCAAATTGCAAATACGAATAATTCAGGATGTTCTGTAATTACCACTCTTAATATATAGTTTTAAAATCCCTGATAAAAATGAAGTCAGAAATATACATTAGTACAGTAAATTATTCGTCAAAATTTAAGGACAAATTGTAAACAAATTCTAACGAATCACTATTGAGATAGGCAGAATCAAATACTTAGATTCGAAACTTGTTTGCTAGCCGCATCAAACTGAGACGAAGAGAAAAGTGATTATTAATAAATAACTTCAAATTTCAGTCGGTAATCCAACAAAATTACAATTTATTTTAATCTCCAACTTTCTCAATGTCAGTACATTCGTTAGAATTCGATTACGTTTTTCTAGTCTGTCGCAGTCAGATAATATCTTTTAAATATCAAATATATATTTGTTACTCCAAATGGGTGTATTGTTCTCTTCTTTTTTAACAAGTATTCTGAAAATGCAATCCAAAGACCGGGGATACAGAGTATCGAATATACACCTTTATACTAATACGGATGACGAAAATAAATAACCGAAGTAATTTCTTAAGAACCAGTATTTTTTTTTTTTTCTCAAGGTCTCTAGTTCCTGAGTATAATCCGGAGATATTCTTTCGAAATGGTGTAACAGATAATCCAGAGAAATTATTTTCCCGCCCAGCAGACATCGCTAGGGTCCTATTGACTTAGGATGTCCTATCGTATAGGATGTCCTATCGTCAGCCATAAAAGTGTAAGTGATCATTCACACAAGATGAGCAAAAACACACTCACGCAAATTCGATGAGGCGAACAAGAACCTTATTGGTAGAATATATTTCCTCACGAAAAACTCTCTAATGAAGTTCTCGTCTCAGAATTTTGGGTTCGATTTTTTCGCATCTAGTATGAATAACCCTTGAACATGATCGCATTCGCCCATTTCCCTACCGATACTTCTTGACTCACATATGACGTAGTTTCGCTCACATATGACGTAGATTCTGCCGGTGAGAGGGGCTTATGTATTTTTGTAATTCACATGTAATCCGCAGATTTTACGGTGGTGCGGAATACTGTTCTGAAATTTCTACTCCTTCTGAGCTGAGAGCAGGATTTGCGGATTATATCCGCTATTGATAATACGCTGTGAATTACGGTAAAATTTGTTATCCAGAGTCACAAGATGTTGCTACTCAGTTATTGAAACCCGTTGTAAAACAGCATTATATAAATATATTGGCTTAAATTTGATTAGAATTTAAGTAAAGTCATTCATTATAAGTAGCATGAAAGTGGGCCAGTCGGAAAATTTACAGACACAATTTTAAATTTTAAATCAATTTAAAGAACTAACCTAAATTTATTAATGAATAAAATAATAATGATACAAGAAATATCATCCTAGAAAGACATGGCTTAGTGCTTCGTTTTAGGTAGTAGAAAAAACATGTCTAAATATAGAAAAAAATTATGCTTAAATTAGATGTTGATTTTTTCAACAAAATAAAATTTGTTTTTTTTCAACAGAATAAAATAGAAAGTATGGAGTGGTAAAAGGTAACTATTAGATACATCTCTTAGCTTTCTTAATTAATCAAACAGATTTTGATGCTTTTAAGGACGTATTTATTCATCATGATTCGTCAAAACTTCGATGTAAGTTTTTTGCTATTTTTTCTTAGCTTGAATATCGAGTTGGGACCCTTTATGGGCGTTATTTTTTACTAGTACTCTAATATTCTTGGCAAAGATTCTAATAGATTTGTATATTTTTATAAATAGAAACATCTCAGAATTTCAGAATCCAATCAAACTGACTTTGCTTTTGAGCTTGCCTTCCTCACTAATGATCCGCCATATTTCGTAGACGTTTGTGTTTTGGTCAACCTATACAGTTTTCACAGTAATCAAATTGATATTTTCTCCACTACTGATTCCATTATTATTCATTCCTTTCATCAGGGACTTCTAATCGAAGAATTTGCCCCAGGAATTCTCACACCTCTACATGCCACTGTTAGTATTCATTAAAACTTTCCAAATGCCATGTTTTACCATAGTTCCAAAAGAAAATGAAGAATTTCAACGATGGTCTTCTGCGTGATAACTTTCGTAGGATTCATGTGTTTATTCTCATATCAAATTTATTACATGAAAATTCGAAGTCACGAAGACTGCTTAATCTACGTTAACTTTTCAAAACAGTTTGGAATTCTATTTTGTACTGTAAACAATTTCGATAAGATAAATTAATTTTTCATTGACATAGTAAGATATAATAGGAAATCATTCATTATTAAAGAATTGAAAATCATAATATAAATGTCACGATTCCGAAATATATCATAGCCTCTCTGATAATTCGAAATTTTGAAATTGACTTCTTAAAATAACTTCCATTATCATCAAAATAGATAAGAAGGAATGATCAGATTTCTTTTCAATCAGAAATCTACAGAAGACTCGCAGAAAATGAAGTACTTAGTATTGCTCTTGATCATTGTCGCAGTATTAGGATACGCCTGTAAGTATAAACTATAAATTCTTCTCACTAGGATCAGATTCCACCCCCCCCACCCCCATCACATCGCGAAAGAGAGACCTCCCCGACCCCAAAATTAAAGGCGATCCCCATTTTCAAAATGTATCAGTGTCAGAACGCTTTTTCGAATCTCATATAACTCTTAAACCACTTGCGCTAAAACTCTGGAATTAAGACATCGACATCAGGGAGCAATTTTAGCCCCCGGTTATAAAAATAGTATAAACATTTTAATTAGTCCCTTTGAAAGGAACGCTTGAAAATTCGACTTTTTTTGTGGCATTGGTTTAATATTATCCATTGCTGTAAATAAAGTTGTAGATAGTTCTGTTAAAGATTTTATTGCATATTCTTTATTGTTTATTTATTTTTTACAAGTTCAGTAATCAATGCGAATCAGTGCTATGTCACTGAATAAATATTTCTAAAGCTTATACTTGTGTTTTTAAAAAGTGTTTCCATAGCGATAAATAATTTAAACCCAACAGTAATTGAAATAAAAGAAAAATAAGTTGTGTATTAAAAAGCAAAATCAATAAAAAAAGATTTTCGTTAAGGGGAAAGGTAAATAAATCGCCATACATTACTGACGTTACCAATTTTTTATTTTAGTAATTACTACTTTTGGTATCATTATACTTATTTGGGATTTTAATAGGTTACAAATATACCAATATACGTAATACTGCACTGTTGTAATAGGTTTTTGAAGGTCCATCGAAAGGCATATGTACCGTAGAAAACTGCTTTATTGTGGTAAATTGTGACTATTATGACGTGGCCTCGAGCTACAGCGTCATGCAAAATGATACAAATTACATTTAATCTTTATTTTCATGAGATGAACTTCTAAAAATGTGCTATTCTTAATCAAATAACATAAGGTCATCTGTAAGGGCAATAAATAGTTTTTTTTTAATCGAAATATTTCACGCTTATTATTTGTAACGGAAATGTTCGAAACCACCTTACCTGATTTCGACCTATACTCAATTAAAATTTCCACCTAATGTCAGGAAACTATTAGTTGTTAGGATATCATCTTTTATCATCTGTTCTGAAACGTATCTTAATAAATATTTTAGTTAATAATCTGAATCGTATGTAGTTTCACTCTCAGCACCAAATTTAGAAAGGTTAGAAATTATTGGAAAAAATAAGGCGCAATTTTTCAAAGGCTTGACGAAAATCTTAAGATGAAAAAGTATGAATTAGAATTACTTCAAAAAGTTTAAAAGCAACAACTTTCTTTGCACGGTAAATATGAGCAATAAAATATTGAGATTAATTTCTAAAAATTGAATTGATATAGTCTGAGTTAATTCTCCTTACATTATGTTCATTTTATATATAGTTTTTGCTGAAAATTTTTGCAAGAATTTCTGCAAAACTTTTAAAGAAAACAAATGAGATGTTTATTGACAGGGTTTGAAAAGCTGAAAGTCGGTAATTTGCCGAATAACAATAACAATATCAAATAAATCACCGACTTTTCATCTGCTTTCGTTAAAAATTTTATACGGAATTCTTGCGACAATTTTTAGGATAACTTTATATAAAATAAATAAATACCTGGAAAATTAACTAAGATTATCACCTCAACTCGGTTCTTATGAGTAAGATTCAATATTTTATTCCTTTCTTTTTCGTGAAAAACAAGAGAAAAGTTACATTTTTTCTTATTTTTTTTCAAATTATTTATTCTTATTCATCTTGAGTCTTATATCCTTCAATGATACGAACTTTAAATAGAGGTAGAAAATGCGAGTTTTGAGTAGAAATATTTAGCTTGAAAGAATGATTTATTTTTATTAACATCACTATGAACTCATAAATGCGTTTAAAAATTCAATTAATTTACCCTAATGCAATGCTTTTTTTTAAAAAAAAAGGAAGAATTTTAATCTTTACATATTGTAGGACATTTTCTTTACATTTTGATTAGGGGTATATTATGGGATACTCTCTCGGGTTTTACAAGAATACCCGAGTTACCTGACTATTTCCTGGGCCCAATAAATAATTTTAACTACCTGTACAGTGTACCCGGACCCTGCGACCAATTTTACAGGGTTTCCAGTGGCTGGTAACAATTTTTTTTATTTCCAACACTACCACATTTAAATTTACAGTAACCTTAAATCGGAGCTATAAAAAGAGAAAAATCAAACTTGTGACATGGAAAACGATTAGACTCCCCACCGATTAGGGTAAAACGAACGAAAACTGTTCAGTTTCTTTTTAGATTGGTAGAGGAATGCCTAGATTGCACTCGCATAGAAATGTCGTGTTCATGATGTTTACTTTTAAACTTTTGTATTCGTTTTAGTTTTATTAAATGTTTTGTGTTACTAAAAGGTATCTTCAATGATCCATGTTAATAATAAACACATCAAAATCCTTATTCCATGTATTCCATCAGTTTCTTAATAATCAAACTGAAACAACTGGTTTATGCATGACATATTTTAATCTTGAACAGAATTTTAATTCAGGAAAACTTTGATAAAGGGGGCTCCTTTGAGACAGAGAAATGTTTCTCCTAAAGAAGGGTATCCGCTTAAAAGAAGCACTTGCAAATTCAGAAATCCAACGCTGAAAACTACTTTAACTAAATAACGATGATAGTTAAATAAAGACAAAATACGAAACAGAGAGTAACAATGATATTAAACGTAATGAAAGCATAATGATTAAAAATTAAAAGAAAACAGTTTTAAAAGATTTTACAAAACAGCATTTCTAGAGTTTTGCGCGTAAAGGTAAGAAATAAAATATTGAGTGTAACTTGTAAGAATCGATTTGATAAAATATGATTTCATTTTTCAGATATTTTGTATGTCTCATTTGAATTTTATCTTAAAATGCGTTACAAGAATTTCTTATGAAATGCTTAAAGAAATCAGATTAAAAAATCTGTGATTTATTTGTGTTGAGGAAAAACTGTAATCGCATTTATTTAAAGCAGATTTCTTCTACGAGTGCATGCAAAAAGAATGCTTTGATTTGCCGTTGAGTTTAAGCCCAAAAAAGGCAATAAATAAAAATAAATCCTTAACTCAGATGTTCTTTTTTATTAATCCTTTCCTAGTGAACGTTTTAACTGTGTTAATCTCTAATGTGTTAATCTGTAATGTACTACACTGTAAAGAAACTCTGTAAATCTTTAACCAGTATTTGGTGCCAAGTATCTCATTTTCCCAAAGTTTAGTTAAATGAAAGATCATTTTATTTTAGCTACACCATAAATTGTAAAGTAGGATGGAGAAATACTTATATGGTGCAACTGACTGCACCAAAATTTGTTAAAAGACATAAAACTTTGACGGCGACTGAACTGATATATGAACGATATTTGATAACTGAACGATATTATTTGTTTACGACGCCATGTTTTATTTACAACTCGGTCTCGGTGTATCTTGATGACAAATGCATGTTGTCCACATAATCTACATTATTATACTTACCAGAGAGGTTTCCCAACTGCCTCCCCTACTCTTTTCTGAAGGATCTCCAATCAGCTGTTCTGTGATTCCTCTTAGTAACCTTCAATCCATTGAGGCCTTTAATAGAAAAAGTAATTAGTTGGTGATCTAAAACAGAAACTGCATCAGGTACCTTCCAATCAGTAATGTATTCTACAGAAATAGAATTAACTAAAGTAAGGCTAAGGATTTTCCTTTTGTTATACGCAACAAAGGTTGGTTCAGTGCCTTTAATAAGGACAAATAAGTTATAAAATAAAATATATTCCATTAATACATCCCCCCTCTAGTTACAATCACTATTACCCCACACTGTGTGGTGAGCATTTGCATCGCAGCCGAAAATGAGTCTGCAGACAAAACTGCAGTAATCAATTAATGCTTTAGCAGCATCAGCCAGTGGATCCTTCTCCTCATAAGGGAGATAGGCAGAAACGAAGACAAAGTTAGAAGCTGATACTTTGTTATGGAATTTTAACTTAAAAGCAACTTAACTTAAAGCAAAGCCATTTAACTCTACTACTCCTATCATCGGCTTTTCACTTTTTCTAAAGTTTCCTTCTCTGGCTTTGGATGTCCAGTGGCGCAAATCATACTGCCTCCAGAGTGTCTCTGGCCAAAGCCAGAGACTGCAACAGGAAAAAAACCGTGCTTTTGATCCTCTCCTATCCAGATTTACTAGCAGTAATCTTAAAAGCAGCGGTATTAGCACTAGGCTCACCCGAAGGCTTACCATGTGCAACTGGAGGCTGTAGCATACTTTTCGAACATGAACTTCTGCCTAATTCCTGAAAGCATCCCTCATTAACCGGCACGACGGATAATGTCGTATCACAAGCTTTTCCATAACTCATCTTTACAAACTACCTGCCATTTACTTACGCAATAAAGAGTATCTAGGGGGCAAGCATTACCCCCCCCCCACAAGTTTGCTCATTACACATGTTAATATTTAAAATTTGCGTTTCAAAATGTGACTTTAAAAAAAAGATTTTTTTTCAATGTTAGTATCATTTCGCATTATATTCGGCATTATTTAAATATGCCTCGCTTCTAGAATATTATAAAAAAATTATTATTGAATGAACTAGACACATATTGAGATTTGTTTATTTATTTATTTATTTATTTTACATTTTCGTTCGACAATTTTATTTATCAATTATTTTTGACAATTTTATTTTGCTTTTCAGACAGCCAGACAACTGAACCAAAGATATATGATGAAGCCTCAGATCATATAAATTCCATTCTCTGAAAGCATTTTCTTGTCCAAAATGCACTTACCGTTTTCCAAAATAAAAACTGGAGCTTGGATTAGAGCCACGGCCCCCATTTTCCTTCCTTATTGTATAACACTCTTTCGTACCAAAATCAATCTTTAGTAAAGTTTTTCCTACAGTATGTGCATTGTACAATCATTCTAATAAATATTTAAAAAAAACTTCGTTTCGTATTGATTCACCTTAATGACGTAAACAAACATGCTTGGGTACAGTAGAGAATTTTTGAGTTTTTTCAAATTTTTAAACCTATTATTCTAAGACATTTTTGTATTAATGCTCAATATAAAAACAGCATTTGGTTTTTATTTATTTTGACCTGGTAAGAAACAGCATGTACTTGTAGCTTGCTTCATATTGAGCTGGGCTCTTGCCCTCGTGCCTGAACAACTTCGTAGGGTTGAAATATTGAATTTTCAGTTCTGTGAAATTGTTGAGACTGCTCTTCTCTACTGATGACCTTATAAAAAAAAACAGAATTTGGTTTCATTTATTTTGACCTATTATGGTACAGCCTCTATTTTCTGCCCCTTATTTACGTAAACATGTGAGAGAGAATGTAATTTTCTTATTTCTGCTGAAAGCATGGGAGTTACCCAAAGTTGCTAAAAACAATATTGTCTATTATTTGAACAGCCCTTATTTGTATTTTATTTTCTCCCGTCTACTTAACAGAATTTAAATCAGTACTAAAATTACTTTTGATTTTGCCTTCATTCAAGACGCTAAGAATAAGATTATTAGCCTAGGTCGTACTCGCATGGAAATGTCATGTTCATGATGTTTACTTTTAAACATTTGTATTCGTTTTTGTTCTATTAAATGTTTTGTGTTACTGAGAGGTATCTTCAATGATCCGTGTTAATTATAAACACATCAAAATCCTTATTCCATGTATTCCATCAGTTTCTTAATAATCAAACTGAAATAACTGGTTTATGCATGACATATTTTAATCCTATACAGAATTTTAATTCAGGGAAACTTTGATAAAGCGGGTGCCTTTGAGAAAAAGAAATGTGTCCGCTAAAGATGGGTATCTGCTTAAGAGAAGCACTTGCAAATTCAGAAATCCAACTCTGAAAACTATTTTAACTAAATAAAGATGATAGTTAAATAAATACAGAATAAGAAACATGGAGAAACACTGATATCACAAGCTTAATGAAGGCATAATGATTAAAAATGAAAAGAAAACTGTAGAATAAAACAGTTTTAAAAAATTTATGAAACAAAATTTTTATGGTTTTAGGCGTAAAAGTAAGAAATAAAATATTGAGTGCAACTTGAAAAAAAATCGATTTGATGAAATCTGGGTTAATTTTTCAAATATTTTATTCGTTTTATTTAAATTTTATCTTAAAATGGGTTGCAAGAATTTCTTGTATAATGTTTAAAGAAATCAGATTAAAAAAAATCTGTGGTTTATTTGTGGTGAAGAAAAACTGTAATCGCATTTACTTAAAGCAGATTTCTTCTACCAGTGCATGCAACCAGAATACTTTGATTGGATGTTGAGTTTGAGCCCAAAAAAAGCTATAAATAAAAATAAATCCTTAACTCGGGTATTCTTTTCTATTAGTTCTTTCCTAGTGGACGTTTTAACTGTGGTAATCTCTATCTGAGTAATGTACAAGACTGGAAAGAAACTCGGTAAATCTTTAACCAGTATTTGGTGCAAAATTTCTCATTATCCCAAAGTTTGAAAGATAATTTTATTTCAGTTACACCATAAATTGTAAATTATGATCGAAGAACTTGGTGCAACTGACTGCACCAAAATTTGTTAAAAGATATAAAACTTTGACGGCGACAGTAAACTGAACAATATTCGTTTACAACGCCATGTTTTCTTTACAACTCGGTCTCGGTGTATTAGGCAGACTAATGCATGCCGTTTCAGGTATCAACTGATTGTGGCAGGTAAATGTTTTATTTGCATTAATTAAAGTTCATTTCTTTTGCGTTGCCTTTCTAAATTTGGTTGGTGGTATAAAATGGTTAGAAGTATGTCATAAATTTACCTACTTCCAGTAAATAGCAATCTTGGCTTGCTTTTTACCGGAAAATCTTCAAAAATATCTTAAATTACCGGAATTAAAATCAAAAATTACCGGAAGCTTCAAAAATATCTAATAAGGGAGCAACTTTCCTCTGCTTTTATAAAAGAAAATAAAAAAGAATGAAAATCGTTGTTTTGTTTCTTCATACCCTTACTTTTGGCGCAACCTTCTACTGATATTTGGAGCTAGTTTAAAATTCCAAAATATGATAAAATTGAGAGCCATTTTATGTAGCCAGCAAATGACTAATGACAGCTCGGAATTTTTAACAGTGTAATAAACGTGTCATTCTCAAATCCGCTGATCTCTGATTTCAATTACAATAAAAATCTATAAATATATTTCTCTTACACGGCGACAAAAAAAAGCCTCATTACAACTCCCCGAATGGCAACGCTAGAAAATCGAGCAATGATTGCCGCTAAAAATGTCACATGCCAAATCTAGCTGAGATGGCTCAACATATAGCGCTTTTAAAAACGGAAACTGAAGTAACCAGAGAGAGCATAAGCTAGGCAGAAGTGAGTAGTCTTTGTCGATAGATCTCTATTTTAGTATTTTGACGAAAGCGCTTTTTTTCACGAATTTAAATATTACGAATTTGTTTGACGATTTTTGATTTATATCACGAATTTATTTGTTTTACTAGAATTTATGCAGGTTTTTCCATTTGCAATTCACTTATTTCAATTTTTAATAGACTTAATTGGGTATAATATAAAAAAACACAACTACTTCCACTTAGTAGGAATAACATTTACCATGACGCAATGCTGAATTCTATGCCACTATCCACATAAATGCCACTATCCACATAAATAAATTATTGATCAAAAATCGAATATCAATTACTTTTCTTTATAATGCAATAAAATCTGGCGAGCAGCTATTTAAACGATCAAACACTTTGTTTGTTTATTTGTGGCTTGAAGTTAGGCACGCAGAAAATGCCGTTCATGGGTTAAATTTAGTAGGAATAACACAACCTGTGACGTAGGCTATAGTATACCCAATTATAGCCAAAATTTTAACCTTTTTAAAAGAGATATCAGTTTTAAAAATTTTATCTTAAGATTTTATACTATAGCACATTTCTAATATGTTTAACGAATTACATGTCATTTATTTGAGTTCAAATTTATTTTAATAACTTAGTATTTACTAAAAAGATGTAATTTTTTTTAAAAAAAAAAGTTGTTATATGGATTTGAATGATTGTTTTGAATTCTTAGAATTTTGTGCATTTGCAATGTACCTAAGTTAGTAACGAGCGAAGCGAGCTTGGTTTGCGAAGCAAACCGTATAAGATTGCGTAGTAATTTTCGGGGTTTGGCGAGCGTTAGCGAGCAGGGGGCGCAGCCCACTAGTATCTAATAATGGTGCAACTTTCCTCTGTTTTTATATAGGAAAATAAAAAAGAAAGAATGAAAATCGTTGTTTTGTTTCCTCAAAACTCCTACTTTTGGTGCAACCTTCTACTGATATTTGGAGCTAGTTAAAATTCCAAAATATGATAAAATTGAGAGCCATTTTATGTAGCCAGCAAATGACTAATGACAGTTCGGAATTTTTAATAAACATGTCATTCTCAAATCCACTGATCTCTGATTTCAATGACAATAAAAATTTATGTTATTATTGTTGTTAGTAAAACACCAACACTTCATCTGTTGTCGTTAAAAAGTTAATAAAGAAATTCTTAAAAATGATTTTTAAAATAAAATTCATATAAAACGAAGAAAATGTCTGGAAAATTAAACTTAGACTGTATTAACTCGATTTTTATAGGTAGCGCTATATATTTAATTCCTTACTTTTTTGTGTAAAGCCACGGAGAAGTTGCTGTTTTTCAAAATTATTTTGTTTCATACATTTATTTCATCCATTTCCTACATTTTCATACATGTTTAAAAGAATTGCAATTTACTTTTAATAGCAATTTAAGCTTTGAAAATTTGGTACTGACAGCAAATTTCGATATGAGGTCAGATTATTAAAAGAGTAGATGGATAGAGTAAAAAGAAACTGAAGATAGAGGTTTTCTTATTAGTATTATAACATTAGAATAGCAAGTAAATTATCAGTTAAATGAATAGTATATTAATTAAGTTAGGTTACAAAAGTATGATAAAAGATCAAATCGTAGCACTTAATACTTTTTTGGACTTTGAAAATTTTTATTTGATTATAGATCGGAATTAGAGTCAAGATTCAGGCATTTCAGCAATCCTTACCTCAGCACTAACCAGCATTATGAAATCGTGCACAGAACTGAAAGACATATACAGACACAATTAATAAAAATAAATAGTTTCCATCGTTTTCATTCTTCTTTTTTTGATTTTGCCAATGGCTTTACGTTATTAGATTAATCATAACACATTTTTCAAGGTTCATCTCATGAAAATAAGTATTAACAGTAATAAGTATCATTTGGCATGATGCAGTGCTTCGAGGCCATCTCATTATAGCCACTATCAAGCAATTTGCTTCGGTACTTACCCCTTTAGATAGACCGTGCAAAACCTATTACCATAATATGGTAGCATCTATATTTTATTTTAGTTTAGTTTATAACCGTCGTTGAACAGCCAACCTAATTTTTTGGGTTCACGACTTCAGGTTTGGTATGTTCAACTCCGTAGCCTTATAATTTTGAATTCAATCCAGAAGACAAGGGAATTCCTGAATAAAATATTGGGAGAAATTTGCCTACGTTGAGGACTTTTTGATGGAGCTAACCCGCATTTGCGTTACATGGAGAGGAAAACCTGATAGCCTAATAGCACGGAGACTCTAACCCACGATTCGTCTACCACTGATGATATTTTACATGAGCACTGTGGTCGTTTCAAGCTGGATACGAAATTCGTATCGATCAGCTATCTCTGGGATTCGAACCGCGTTCACCTCAGTAACATCTATATTAGTATATCTCGCACCTATGCAAAACCACACCAATTATCATAATACCAGTAGTACCAATTATCAGCGAAACTAAATATGCATTTTTGCAGTCAATAATAAATTATTTGTTTATAGTTCCCCATAATGAATTAGTAGCTTTTTTCTGTTGATTTTGTTCCTTAATTAATGACTTATTTTTCATTATTTTAACCACTGATTTTAATGTATTAAGTTGCATGGGAACATGTTTCAAAATTACAACTAGTAAGAAAATGAACAAACGTCTTCAGACAACTTTAGGAATGCTAATTGAGTGACATAGCACCGATTCATCAGCTATTCGTGTTGATCATCGAGCTTGTAAAAAATGCTCAAATATGAAAGAACGTGCAATAAAATTTTCAACAGAATCGTTTATAGTTTTATATGGAACTATGAATAATATTAAGCCGATTCTAAAAAAGATCACGTTTCAAACATATTTTCCAAAAAAACGTGTTAAATTGTTTTTTAAACAATTTTGAAATCTGGGTTAAATTGCTTCTTGCAGTCTATGTCCACATTTTAGAACCACTGCAATAATGGTTATGAAGTTATGAGAGATTCGAAACAGCGTTCTGGGTCAAGGACATGGACAGACTAACGAAACAACACGCAGACAAAAATACTGAGAAAACACAGAAGAAAAGTTGAAAAATGATGCATAGAATAGAAACCAATATGTCAATCCCCTTCATAAGCATAACAGGCATGATGTCATCCATACCTGGCTTAAGAGATTTAATAGCCCACACGACTTCTGCATAGAAGATCCCCATTTTGGAGGCCTCACAGTCATTCTTACTGCAAGCAGTCGAGGAATTATTGTAAAGATATTTATTCTCTACAGAATGAGACCCAGGAAAGTGAGCTCCAAATAATTCCCCAAGAGCCTCTTCCCCTGACTCTCTGTATTTTCCGTTTGCAAGACGGATAGCATTAAGATTGCAACTATAATCTTTTGTAAAGATTTTTGCAGCCTTTGTGGTTTCATAAATTGTGTTAATACCATCGCTGAAAGACAGCCTGCCAAGAGCGACATTCAGCAACTCTAATAGCCTTATTATATGTAATGAGAGCGTTTCGGTATGACTGCCATTCACCAGATTTCTTTGCTCTGTTAAATAGCTTCCTATATTTTGTACGCAATTTACTAAGCTCGGAAGACCACAAAGTTACTCGCCTTGGGGAGCTAGAAGACGTAACATTACAAGGTATATGATATGAATCGAGTATGATCTATTTGCACTTGGTTAACAGTCCACTCCTTATCATCTACATTATTATAATTACCAGAGAGGTTTCCCAACTTCCTCCCCAACTCCTTTCTAAAGGAACCCCAATCTATTGTTCCGGGGTTTCTCCTTGTGACCTTCAATCCATTGAAGCCTTTAATAGGAAAAGTAATTAGTTGGTGATCTGAAGCAAAAATTGTATCAGATACCATCCAATCAGTAATGTAATCTACAAAAAAGGAATTAGCTAGAGTAAGGTTAGTGATTTCCCTTTTATTACACGCAATAAAGGTAAGTCCATTGCTTTTATTAAGGACAAATAAGTTATTAAATAAAATATGTTCCATTAATACATCCTCCCACTTGTTACAATCACTATTACCCCACACATACAAATGCTCACACATGTGTGATGAGCATTTGTATCGCAGTCAAAGATGACTCTGCAGACAAAACTACAGTAGACAATTAATGCATTAGCAGCAAAAGCCAGTGGGTCCTTCCCCTCATAAGAGAGATAGACAGAGACGATGGTCAGACGCTGATAAATTATCACAGAATTTTAACTTAACAGCAACTAAATCCCTCTTGAGAAAGTTAAAAAGATTAAAGGCATTTAAATTAGACTTAGCCAACATACAGGCCCTGGGGAGGGGTCACAACAGGTATGATAAAAGTATTAAAACACTTAACGTTAAGCACAGAAATTTTACCCTTACGGATCCAGGGCTTTCATATAAGACGAATATTTAACTCTCCCTCATTCAGCCTTTTAGCCAAGAGACTGGAAGGCAATGCTATTAAAGAGATTATCTTAACCAACTTTGATTGTTTCTGTTGCCATAAAAGTTTATAAGAAGAACCTAGAATGGCAATTGCCCATCCTGGTTGGATATAGGCGGAAAATCTCCTTTTAAAAGCTCTATGGCTTCATCAATTTCAAACACAGATGCTGGGGAATTAGGTCGCTGGTGAATCAGGTCAGGTATCTGACCCAGAATCCAATCTCAGCTCTTCAAGTTCAAAAGCGTCGTTTGAACTTTCCTTAGAATCAGGAGATTTGAGCTTCCAGGTTTTCCTTCTCCTGGTCCGTTTCTTCAGACACTTCGCCTTCAGATGTGACAGGGTGGACATACGATTTTGCTGGAGCCCCTGCTGTCCTTTTCTTATTTGGATCGTAGATGATCATACAAGTTCTACAATCCACACCAGTGAGAGCCACATAATCAGCTATGTCTTCACTATGTCTTCAAGATCATTAGGATCAACCTCAAAGCATCTAAAGGGGCTCGGTACCGCAGCATTCTGCAGAACCCACCACTTCAACCCTGAATTGAGTCACTGAAGACGGTTTAGAAAGGTAAACTGATCACAGAACCTCTGTTTTGTCTTGAAGGCTACCTTGGGCAACACATCAGCACTTAAAAGCTTAAGTGTGATGTCACCTAAAGATTTCTCGTGAATATGGCCTCTGATAAATTCTACTGTGTTATTACCACACTGGAGAATCAGAGACCCTCTCAGTAAGTTGTTACTGAGAATCTCGGGCATATTTTCAGCGAAGGGGATGGCGTCAGTCAGCTCCAAGATCCTCCTGAGAATCTCATCAGATTCCCCCCAAAGAGAGCTTGTCCGAAGGAAAGTCCTTCTGAACAATTGCAATTTTGGTGGATCTGAGAGCATGTGCAAAATAAATCACAGTTGCCAAGTTGGGTCGGCACTCTGAGGGAGGGCATGGCGTCCGAAGTCTTATGCCTTTTAGCTCCACCACTCCTATCAGCGGCTTTCTACTTTTTCTAAAGTTCCCTTTTCTGACTTTGGATGTCCAGCGGCTCAAATCATACTGTCCCCACAGTGTCTCTGGCCACAGCCAAAGACTACAACAGAAGAAAAAACTGTGCTTTTGGACCTCTCCTAGCCAGCTTTATTAGTTAAAAGCAGCGGTATTAGCACTTGGCTCACCCGTAGGTTTACCATGTGCAAATGGAGGGTATAGCACACTTTTTGAACAGGAGCCTCTTCCTGATTCCTGAAAAAATCCCTAACTAACCAGCATGACGGATGACGTCAGGGGCCCCTATCAGGGGGGAAGGTGGGCGCACGATGCACCCACTTAAAGCTTGGGGGGGGGATTTTTACACTAAATAAAACGAATAGTTTGGGGGGAATTTAGAATTTACCCAAGAATGCGCCCAAGAGCTTGGGGGGATGGGGGCCATTAGATGACGTTGTATCATAAGATTTTCCATGTCTCATCATTACAAGCTGCCTAAATTTAGTTACCCAATAAAGGGAATCCAGGAGGTACCGCGTGGAGGTGGCAGGCATTACCCCCATTTTGCTAATTACATAGGTTAATATTTGAAATTTACTCTTTAAAATGTGACTTTAGAAAAAAAATTAATATTAGTCCCATTTCGCATGATATTTGGCATTAATTAAATATGCCTCGCTTCTTCTGATTCTGGAATATTATGAAAAAATTTTATTGAATGAATTAGAAACATACTAACATTTTCTCTCTACAATTTTATTTATTATATTTTGCTTTTCAGACAGCCAGAAAACTGACCTATATGATCCACCCTCAGGTGTTTTAGATTCCTTTTTCTGAATGTATTTTCTTCTCCAAAATGCACTTACCGTTTTCGAAAGGAAAAACTGGAGCTCTTGGAACAGAATGGCACCCATTTTCCCTCCTTATTGCTTAACACACTTTTGTATCAAAATCAATCTTTATTAAAGATTTTCTTACAGTATGCACATTGTACAATCACTCTAATAAATATAAAAACAGCATTTGGCTTTACTAATTTTGACCTGTTAGCCTCTACTACCATTTCGTTTCTCATTGAGTCACCTTCTAGAAAAACTTGTCAGGGCAAAGCATGAATTTTTGAGTTTTTTCAAATTTTTAAACCTATTATTTTGAGACATTTCTGTATTGATGCTCACAGCATTTGATTTTTATTTATTTCGACCTGCTGAGAAGCAGCATGTACTTGTGGCTTGCTTCATATTGAGCTGACCTCATGCCCTGGTGTTGGATAACTTTATGGGGTTCAAATAAATTTTCAGTTCTGTCAAATTGTTGAGATTGTTATTCTAATACCCTTCTCCAGTGATGCCCTTATATAAAAACAACATTTGGTTTCTTTTATTTTGACCTATTGTAGTACAGCCTCTATTTTGGGCCCTCTACTTAAGCATGTAAAATGGAATTTAATTTTCTTAGATCTGCTGAAATGATGGGAGTTGCCCGAAATTGCCAAAAAAAATCTTGTATTTTATTTGAACAGACTTTATTAGTATTTTCTCCAGTCTATTTAACATAATATAGCACAGCACTAAAATGACTTTTAAATTATTGCCTTTATTTAAGACGCTTAGAATTTAATACCTGTTGAAAAAAAATATTTGCAAAAAAAATTCATTTTTATTTGACACGTATTTCCTTGACTTTTATTAATCGCTGAAATATTTCATACGAAATGGAATGGTTAACAATGAGAGCAGAGAGGGTTTCAAACAAATTACTATACTGGGGTATCCTTCTATTTTATCACGTAAAATAAACAAACACAACAAAAAGTAAACGGGTAACGATATAAATCAAAAACTAGGCATTTGCTATTTGAATAAATATCCTCCTTAACTATTCAATATCTATCTACAGGTTGTAGTATAAACCTTAATTTATATTTTATGAAATCTTGTCAAAACTTAATTGCAAATAATACATACACTGAGTTAATATTTGTAAATTAGTATTTAAGCAAAAAAAACTAACAAGAACATTGCTAAGACCTAAAAGAATCATTAAAGAGAAAAGAGTGATTAAAAACATCAAAATCTGTTCGATTGCCAAAAGAAACTAAGAGAAATTAAAAGAGGAGTTTTTGAAATTCCTACAAAAATACTCCGGTTATTAACCTTTCTTCCAACTTTGTGATCCTGTCTTCCACAATAGTGATTCGCCAAATTTCTATATTATCTTTTCTTTTCCCCCTAGCTCAAATAATTACTTGTTATCTTTAATGGACGTTCATTTTTGGCTTTATTTTTGAAATATGATATTGGTAACCTTCTATATTGTAATGAATAGACCCGTCTTCCAAATTCATCAAGCAATTAAACATTTTGAATATTATTCAACCCTCCCCCTTCACTAGTGATTAGCCAGATTCAGAAAAACTTTCTGTGTTTTCCTCACTCAAATAATAATTTGAAAATATTAATAAGAAATGCTACACAAAATTCTTAACAAACATGGTATTTCTTCAAAGCTATGCCGTCATGACAGTTTTGCATCGATCCAAATAGGAGAAAAGTTCAGCAGATTGTATTGTGCAAATCTGATGTTAAAATATGATCTATTTGGATTATCTAATAGGATCTACTTGATGAAGAAAAAACATGGAAAAAGAACATTGGAAAAAAAAACGGTGAAAAGCACTACTTTGACAAGTACATGAATTTAATGACTAATTTGATTCAGGCTGTTAAACATGAATTCAATATAAATATTTATTCGAGAGCAAATGGATGCCTTTTAAAAAACCTGATTAATATGCCAATTTGAAGCTTGCGAAAACAAATGAGACAATGAAGAAAAATTAGTAAAAATTAAAATAATCAGCAAATTTTAAAATTTTTTTGTATCGGTGTTATAAACAAATCACATTTAGACCTCAACAAGTCTATTTTTAATCGAATTATTGAAAAAGAACACAGAAAATCCCTTGAATTATAAACACTCAAGATTAATAAATGAATCACTAATAAGTTAGGTTTTACTTTCGGAACCTAATTTATTTAGACAGGTTAGTAAATAAATTAGAAAAATATGGGAATGAGTTAAGTGAAGGCTTTGCAATAGTGTCCTTAATTAATGAATGCTCCCTAAACATTTTTTTTGTCATAAACAATTTATGTATTTACAAGTGTAAGATATTGATATGTAGTTATTTTGTAAAATTTCAATATTCTTTAAAATTTACTTCGTCAACTGTTATGTAATCATACAGAATTTTTATTGAATTAAAATGCATCACTATGTTTTCTAACTTTAATTGTAAACGGGAAAAAGAAATACAAAATTTAAAATTTACAATTGGTTTATAATATTAATACCTTAAAAAATTTGGAAAAAAATTTTGTTGAGTATTAGACGACAATGCAGTTAGATTCGAAGTCACAAGTTGGACTGTTCAACTAGTGACTCCAAAGTTCTGTTAAAATTAATCTTAAAGCATTAATTATTAATATAAATTTCAGTATTTAATTATTTTTATAATAACTTATCTTTTTTTCTCTTAAAAATATTAAAAGTTTTTACTATAGCAAAGCAAAACGAAAGCAAAGAAATATTCGGTGGACTTTTTTCTTTTAAATTGAAAACGAAAATTTTGCATTTCCAAATGATTAATAAATATATTTCACATTTTCTGGTTCTTATCTATTTGAATACCGAAGTAAAATTAGCATTTCTTTTTTTTTCAAACTGTATTTCATAGCTAAAAGTGGTTAAGCTTGCCTTCTAAGCTTAACCACTAAGATTCTTACGATACCTCATTGCTGCAGTCTACTAAGCTAAGCATCTCTGTAGAAATGAGGTATCTTAACAATCAGGAAATTATTTGCAATAACAGTGTATTGATTTCAAAAATACATTGCATACTAACTATTTTTAATACTAACTGTATTTTTTATTTTAATGAAGTGAAGTAAGCATATGCAAGTGTGGAACTTTGTAAATCCATTACCCGGTAGAACAGCTACAATCTGAATACAAATATGTCTTATAAACTCAAATGAGGTATCGGAACAAAGCAAAGATAATTGACATGAGGTATCTGACAGAAATGAGGTATCTTAACAATCAGGAAATTATTTGCAATAACAATGTATTGATTTCAAAAATACATTGCATACTAACTATTTTTAATACTAACTGTGTTTTTTATTTTAATGAAGTGAAGTAAGCATATGCAAGTGTGGAACTTTGTAAATCCATTACCCGGTAGAACAGTTACAATCTGAATACAAATATGTCTTATAAACTCAAATGAGGTATCGGAACAAAGCAAAGATAATTGACAAAATGAATAAAGCAGTTTGAATTCAAAAAAAATTTTCAAATTTATGATCGTCAGCGAACAACCGATCCAATTTTTGAGTTTACGACTGCCAATGTTCAACTCTGTAGCCTTGTAAAGACACGAAAACCTCCCATTACCAGCGTGACGGCAAGGGTACTCTCACCAATGATCCGTCTATCACTGAGGATAATTTATGTCAGTAACGGGGTCAGTGCAAGCTGCTAATACTAACGATATACGCCTAGTTAAGCCTGAACAAATAATGCCCGTAGATGAGAGTCAGTTTCTTTTTTTAAAAAAATCGACTGACGTCTTAATTTTTTGATTTTTTTTTTTAACTTTTAGCGTCATGTGGAAAAAATTTTAACCGTTTAAACTTTTTTTAAAAAATTTATATCAGTGTTTTTTTTTTTTTTTTTTTAACAATAAACGCATTTCGGTTTTTCCATAACTACATTCATTTATGGTTTCAGTCACTAATAAGGTTTTCGCACTACATCGGATAATATTTTGAATATTGATTTTCTTTATGTTTTTTTTTATTATTTTTTTTTTTTTGTAAATAGAGGCGAGAAAATTTTTTTTGTCTGTCTAGCACTTCAGAGCTGAAATAAAATTAATAAGTGTACATTAAGTGTAAATTTGTAAATAAAATTTTTAATGACAATATGATTTAACTAACTCAGTAGTTATACTCTGTTGTCAAATCAAGATGAAATTGTTATCCCTTAGAAGAGAGTCTGCATTTAAGTGTATGCCAAATAGATGCCAAACTTCCAGCGCGAACGTTTATCAACATTGCCAACTATTGAAACTACGTTGCTTCTTCTTGTTTGCTTTCTTAAATCGTGTGAAATTAGGAAAACAAAACTTATTGAATAATCATTTAACAGTTAATAAAAATTATACCTGAAAATCGCAACAAATATACATCTTTCTGTTCGTAGTTAAAGAAACTGATAAAAGAATAATAAATATTGTTCGTTACAGGCTATTTTCTTCTACCACGTGACAAAGTGAAAATTCCTTATCTCGCATTTGATTTGTTACGGCATAATCTCCGTTTTCAATGGTTGAATCAAATCTATTGCTCTTGCAAAGTCATATAGTTGTTTCTTTTCTCGAACAAATGTTCTCATTTATCGAAATATGTCACCAAGTCTAGGATTCCACTAAGACTTCGAAACTATAACTTTTTTTAACAATTCTGTGATATATAGCTCAAAAGATAGCACGAATTAAATTTATATCTGACGTGTTTAACTTCTAAAAGCTTTTAAATTGGTTTGAAAGCATATTTGCATAATTTGACAACTAAATAAAACGGAACTACCTGCAGTCGCAGATAATTACTTAAATCCCATACCGCAATGGTTTTTTCTTTACTCGCAACGGATAACTACTTTTTGAATTATTATAATTGGTTCGGATTTTAATAGATTTCAAATATATTAATATAAGTAATACTGCATTATTTTAATTGGTTTTTCAAGGTCCATCGAAAAGGATATGTACTGTAGAAAACTGCTTTATTGTGGTAAATTTTGACTATTATGAGGTGGCCTCGAGCTACAGCGTCATGCAAAATGATACAAATTACAGTTAATTTTTATTTTCATGAGATTAACTACTAAAAATGTGTTATTCTTTATCAAATAACATAAAGTCATCTGCAGGGGAAATAAATAGTTTTTAAAAAAAATGGCAGGAAAGTATTAGTTGCTGGGATATCAGATTTCATCATCTGTTTTTAAACGTAGCTTAATTATTATTTTATTAAACAATACAAATACATCTGAACTCGTATCTAGTTTTACTACCAGCACCAAATTTAGAAGGTTCGAAATTATTGGAGAAAATAAGGTGCAATTCTCTTAAAAGCTTGATGAATCTTAAGATGAAAAAGTAAGAAATAAAAGAATTTTAAGAAAGTTAAAAACAACAACATTCTTTGCTAGAAGAAATGAGCACTAAAATATTGAGATTAATTTATAAGAATTGAGTTGATATAGTCACAGTTAATTTTTCTTATATTACGTTCATTTATATATAGTTTATCCCGAAATTTGTTGCAAGAATTTCTGTAAAACTTTTAAAGAAAACAAATGAGTGGTTTATTGACATAGATTAAAATGCTGAAAGTCAGTAGTTTACCGAGAAATAATAATAATATCTGCTTTCAAAATTTTAAACGGAATTCTTACAACAATTTTTACAATCACTTTATATAAAAGGAATTAAATACCTGGAAAA